>NC_090756.1:45399987-45422487 GCF_036898095.1 Palaemon carinicauda | reverse complement strand
TTCACCCCGAACAGAGTTAATGCTTCGGTGTGTAAGGACTGAGAATAGCTGGGAGCCGTTCCACAGCTAATCTCACTCGTGGCTACTACTGATACTCGAGACGTAAACAAACGGACGCCATTGCTCTAATGACGTCACGCCCGTCTTCATCCTGAAGCCAGTTGCTGCCCATCACCATGATACAGTAGCACAGGGTGGGAACAAAACTGGACGAAGTAGTAGGGAGGGTCCATCAGGACGCCATGGCTATCTCACCCAAAAATAGATTTTTCGCTTCGCTCAAAATCCGTTTTTTGGGCTCAAGCCATGGCGTCCTGATGGAAGAGTACCAGAGAATCAATGTATCGTGGTAGATTTTCCCCTAGTATTAAGTGCCTAGGCATTGACAAAACAGCAAAGTAATCTTAGATAAAGAACCATAGGGAAGAAGTATCCTGCCCCCCTTGGCAGTGAAGTTCCCATGGGCTATGCCGACGTCAAAGTGGTATTGAAGGGCTATTCATCCTGAGAGAAGAACTTGAAGAACTTAGAGATGAAGCTGAATGTTTGGTATTTGTATAGGAACATTCTGAAATTAGACCAGTGGTGGTTGGACACTGTGTATAGAGTTCATCCCTTGGGTATCAGAAGTAAGTATTCGTGTAGGAACCTTACTTAGTCAGGGTGAATATAATTTAGGATTAGACATCCTAAATTCTTCATAACCATAAGAAAGGAGGAATAAATAAAACTATGACAGGTATGTATTTCATAGTAAGTAGGAGCTGATAGAGACGCACAAGTAATAAAATAGAAATTTTATTTCACAAATGCAGAAATTAAATAATTTACAGCAAAAAGTAAAGTTCATTTACAGTAATAATAATGTACATAGAAATAAAGGCTTGCTCTTGAATCTGAAAAGGAATTTCAGGATATTAGTAGGTACTCGTTCTCGAGGAACGCAAGTCTTTAATTAAAACACATCATGCTCAAGGCATGCGGCACTTGTGTGACACTATGACATTTCACCTGGGATAAGAACAGTTATAAAAGCACTAAGTGTTTTTCGACATCACTATGAATCGCTCGAGGGTCAACATAGGCACCCGAAGAGTTAGAGTCCCAAGTAACTCACTGTTCTACGCAGAGTTAGGTGCATGTTTCATAACACTACCTGCGGCTACCACAAAATGTTTGACTTCGTGCACTTGTTTCGCATAGTGTTTAAAGAAAACTCGCGAGGACTTCCAGCCCGTGAAGTTTTTAAGGCTTTCAAAGTCCATGCTCTGAAAGAAATTCAGAGATGATGCCACTTTTCTAGGATCATGACCAGCGGGTGTACTGTTCGGATCCGCTCTGCGAATGAAGTAGGTGATTTTCGCTCTTAATTGTTTCAGTGACAGGTCGCTGCCCGATGTTTCTCCTTTGAAGAGTTGGCCTCCACCAAAGTTCGAAGTTCTGCGAAGATAGACCTTGAGGCTCTCTACTGGACATAGAGAGACATCCTCCTTCAGGGGGCATATTCTCAAAGGGCCCCATCTTTTGGTGGGTAATTCATTTTTAGCGAGAAACGTCGGATCAGGGGAGAGGGTCACTTCTCCTGAATCGGTAAACAGGATGTGTCCTTCTTCTCTTGATAATGCCACTATTTCGCTGACTCGAGCTCCCGAAGCGAGAGCAAATAAAAATATAACTTTCTGAGTCAGATCCTTGAGGGGGCATGAATCGTTGTCCAAGTTGGAGGCGAAATGGAGTACCTTGTCTAGTGACCAGGAGATCGGTTTCGGTGGGGGTGCTGGACGTAGGCGAGCACATGCTTTTGGTAGTTTGTTGAAGATGTCGTTGGACAGATCAATTTGGAAAGCATATAGAATTGGTCTAGTCAAGGCCGATTTGCAGGTTGAAATCGTATTGGCTGCTAATCCTTGTCCATGAAGGTGAATAAAGAAGGACATACAGAAATCAATCGTGATTTCTTTAGGATTTTTTGTCTTGACAAAGGAGACCCATTTCCTCCAGGATGATTCATATTGCCGTCTCGTGGATTCGGTCTTGTATTCCTCTAGGAAGTCTAGACTTTTCTTCGAGATCCCAAACCTCTTCTTTGCGGCAGGGGAGAGAAAATCATGAGATGAAGGTCCTTGATTTTCGATGATGAAGCGAAGACAGTCGACTTCTGTACTTGTTGAGAGAGAACTGGGCCCGGGAGATGGATCAGCTTGGGCTGCAGCTCCAGGACCAGGGGGTACCAGTTGCTCCGGGGCCACTTGGGAGCCACTAGGGCCGCTGTCCCTTTGAAGGTTCTCAGTTTGGAGAGGACTTTCAACAGAAGGTTGGTGGGAGGGAACAGGTAGATCTTGGACCATCTGTTCCAGTCCAGTGACATGGCATCCACTGCTTCTGCTTTGGGGTCCTCGTACGGGGCTACGTACAGAGGAAGTTGATTGTTGTCGCTCGTTGCAAAGAGATCTATCTGAAGTTCTGGGACTTGGTGAGAGATGAAGGAGAACGATCTTGCGTCTAGAGACCATTCCGACTCTATCGGGTTTGTCCGAGATAGAGCATCCGCTGTCACGTTGCGGAATCCTTGTAGGTGAACTGCAGACAGGTGCCACTTCTTCTTCTCTGCCAGACGGAAGATTGGGAGAAGCACCTGATTTATCTGGGGCGATCTTGAGCCTTGGCGATTGAGACAACGAACTACCACCGAGTTGTCTAGGGTTAGACGGATGTGGATCGAGGGCGGCGGGGATAACTTCTTCAGTGTTAGAAGGACCGCCATGGCCTCCAAGATGTTTATGTGGAACGTCTTGAATAGTGGAGACCAGGTACCTTGAACCTGTTTCTGGTGGGAGTGACCTCCCCAACCTTCCAGTGAGGCATCCGTGTGGATGTTGAGTGATGGAGGAGGGTGTTGGAGAGGAATGGACCTTTTCAGGGCCTTTTCTTCCGAACACGGCTTTAGGAGGCGTCGCAGTCTGTTTGGAAGCCGTCTCTTGAGGTCTCTTCGAGCGATGGATGCCGAGCGTCTCCAAATCCCGCGGCATCCTTTAGCTGTGCACGAAGCACTGGGTTTGTCACTGAGGCGAATTGTAGAGAGCCTAGAACTCGTTCCTGCTGTCGTCTTGAAATGCGTTTGGATTTCAGTAGTCGCTTGACAGACCCTGCTATTTCCTTCCTTTTCTTCTGGGGGATGGAAAGGCGGTGTGACTGAAGATTCCAGTGGATTCCCAACCACTGAAACTTCTGAGCTGGAGAGAGGCGAGATTTTTTCTCGTTGATCTTGAATCCCAGGTGTTCTAGGTACTGGGTAACTTCGTTGCAAGACTTTGCACACTCTTCGGGCGATGGAGCCCAGACTAGCCAGTCGTCGAGGTAGGCCATCACCTGGACGTTTCTTAGGCGGAGTTGTTGTACTATGGCATCCGCCAGTTTTGTGAAGATCCGAGGGGCCACGTTGAGGCCGAAGGGCATGGCCCGGAAGGCGTAGCTTTTCCTTTGGAGTCGAAATCCTAGGTAGGAGGAAGCGTGATGGTTCATTGGAACGTGCCAGTAGGCATCCGCCAGGTCTATAGAGACCGTATAGGAACCTTGAGGCAGAAGGGTCCTTATTTGTTGAAGCGTCAGCATCTTGAATTTGTTGTTCGCTATGAACTTGTTGAGGGGGGATAAGTCCAGAATGACTCTGAGTTTGTCTGAGTCCTTCTTGGGGACACAAAACAGTCTCCCTTGGAACCTGGTGGACTTTACCTTCCTTATCACCTTCTTGTTCAAGAGGTCTAGAACATATTCTTCCAGAAGGGTGGTTGATTGTTGGAAGAATTGCTGGAAGATTGGGGGTGGTTGAGTCCAACTCCAGCCTAGACCCTTCTTGACGATGCTGTGCGCCCAGGGATCGAAGGTCCAACAATCCTGGAATTGGCGGAGTCTTCCTCCCACCGGAAGTACTTCATTGCTTCTGGTGTCCCGAGGACTTGCTGCCTCGGCCGCTAGCTCCCTTTCCTCCTCTACCTCTGGAGGGACGGCGAGATGCGTCTTTGCTTGCACCCCTGAATGAGCCTCTACCTTTGGTACGAAAGGTAGTTGATTGTTGCTCAAAGGCAGGGGTGAAGACCGGTGACTGTGACAACACCGGTTGGGGGACCAATTAAAAGGTCTGTTGTGGTTGGGCAACCACTTGGGAGGTAGCGGGTCCCGGAAACTGACGTCTTTGCTGACGTTGCTGGGGTTTTGGCTTTTGGGGTTTCCTCTTAGGCTGAGGTCCGTCGTCCTGAGAGGGTTTCCTTTTCCTGGACATGCCCCACTTGTGGAGAAGGTTCCTATTCTCCGTGGCGGCTCTGTCAGTGATTTCCTTCACAAGGTCAGAAGGAAAGAGGTGTTTTCCCCAGATGTTGGAGGAAATCAGCCTCCGGGGTTCGTGTTTCACGGTGGCACCGGCAAACACGAATTCACGACAGGCTCTTCGAGCCTTTATGAAGTGGTACAAGTCCTTCATTACAGTCAATAAGTGGGATTTGGAGAGTACCATGTAGTGGTCTGGTACTCTAGTGTCACAGGCCATAACTTCAAGTTGGACTTGATGAGAAAGAGATGCCGCAAGCCTCTCCTTCGTGTCTTGTTCCCGACGAAGGAGGTGATCGTTGAGCTTGGGGAGGTCTTCATTAAACTGACGTCCGGCGACGTCAGGATCGAGCCTTCCCACGACGAAAGTATGTTGAACATCTTTCCAGTGTCGAGCGTCTGGGGGGGTCACTATGGAGAAGGGTCTGCACTCCTCCAATGCAGGGCAGGGTTTCCCTTCATCCGCCGCTTTAAGGCATGCAGCTAAGGCCTTTTCCAAGAATGGAAGAACCGCAGTTTCAGGTGCAACGTAAGTAGGGTGCTTCTTGCTCAAGGCCGGAAGCTTAGAGCAGGTAAAGCCTCTACTCTTGAATGCGGAGGCTAGCATAGCCTGGGCCTTTGCGAGATCGAACACTATCTCTTCCTTAGGTTCGGTCTCTTCCTTCGAGGCAGGTTCGGAACGAAGCCGGACGTAACAGTCCGGGTAGGCCTCAAAGTTTGGGAAGAACTCCACATCTTCCAAAGGGACCGTGCCGATCTTATCACTGACAAAGATCCTGCCGGTCGCAATAACCATATGCTCTGCATACCTCCACGGGTTGGCATGAGAGCAAGCGGGGAGATCCTTGACCGAAATCTTCTTCGGTTCTCTGGATCCTATCATCGACCTGATGGACTCCTGGTTCTCCTTCAGCCTGTAGTCCATGACGGCTCTAATCAGTCGGATCAATTCTTGAGTGGAAGAAGAAGGATCCGGAGTCGAGGAGGTAGACGGAATAGACATTTCCGTCGGTGTAGGAGTAGGAGGGGGGATGGACGGGGGAGCGACCTCTTGCTCCGACTCGGCGTATTCCACCTTGTCTTCGTCATCTTCGGCTCCTTGAGCCATAAGCGTTTTCTCCGTGTCTTCCGAGACATCCGAAATCTGTTCGTCATCTTCGGAATCCAAACGACACTCGTGCATGGACTGAGCCATGACTACATCAGGTTCCACCGTAATTTGGACAGTGGGGATCACATCTTTGGGTACCGCTGAGTCAGAGGAGGCCTTAGGGAACAACAGTGACCTCAGTTCTTCGGTGGCCAGGTACGGTCCGGTAGCATTTTTCTGGAAGCCACGCACCCACTTGCGCAGCTTTTCACGAGAAATGTCTCTAATCTCCGCTGAGGGAGGATTATGGAAGGCCTCAACTAGGTGAGCCTGACAGACCGTACAGTTCAGTGGATTCCAAAACTTCAAATCCCCTTTCTTGTCTGCACAAGGGGCGTGAGTCCTGCAAGCCGTATGCCCGTAAAACTGCGGGCGTTTCACAGCGCAGAAGGCGAAATCACACTTCATCTGCTCCTCCTGTGGAAGAAAGAGAAAATGAGTATGGGGGAGTCATAAGAATGGCTCTTAAACTAAGTTAATATTAATTATTAATTTTAACTTAATGAAAGGTATGATGCATAGAGAATGAAATAGTAAAGGAGAACATGCTCCATGCATCTCGCCCGGCTGGTTACCATAAGCTTGGTCCCTGGATAATCCGAGTGACCGAGGGCACCGGATATAATTCCTTAGAGCTCCAAGTATTTTGGAATTCCGTGGAAAAATCCAAGGGCAAGATTGGGACCGAGATCATTCGGTTCCAAGTTAAGGGCTAGAAGGCCTCTTTTAAAGGTAACTGCTTCTGGCAACCAGCCGTGCTAAGATGCACATAGCATGCTGGAATTAGAAGAATGCAAAGAGACAGCATGATCACTAACAGAGCAGTACCAGGTACTGATCTTAATAGTAGAAACAGTCTATCTGTTTGCGATATAGGGCTACCATTGTCCTATGATAGCTACAGGAAGGGGGTGCAAGTATTCTTGACGCCTCCGGGGCATCCGGCAAGCCGCTGGCATGCCGGAGCTCGCTCCAGCATAGATTTTGGCATTAGGACAGACAATGTTCAAAGTCAGTCAAATACCAGGATGGCGGCCGCCGGCACAACGGTGGCACGCCGGCAGGGAGCGGCGGCTCCGGCAGTCGGAGGATGCCGGATTGGTGACTGGGATAAGGATGGTTAAAGCTGTACCGGGTTGCCGGCAGTATATGCCGGCACTCCGGTGGCCGACCGGCAAGCGGACGACAAGCTAGGAGGAGGAGAGCTGCTGGTAGTAGCCGGCGGCAGCCGGCAGTCCCTCGGTACACGGGGGGCTGGCGGCAAGGTTAGGAAGAGTCACCAAGTAGGAGGCAGGTATTGCCGACAGTAGAGGCGGCAAGAGACCGGCACCCGGATAGGGAGAGAGACAGGGGGGAGGGGGGAAGGGATGCAGGAAGTACCATCAGGACTCCAGACATCCCTCCCCCTCCCTGAGAGGGTGTACCCATGATAGAGGCAGGCTCTAACATCCAGGAGCAGGGGTCACTAGGGACCGGGAGCAAGGTAGCCCAAGGGAGGGCTAGGGAACACCCAAAAAAGGGGGGGGCGGGAGACTCCCATATGCAGAGCTATACTAGCAACTAACCTTATAGGACACTATGAAGGTATATGTACCAGAGCGGACTGCACAAGGAAGCTCGGGTAGCCCTACTATTCCACCCTAAGGAGGAGTTGTAGGACAGGGGACAGATGGGTATAAACTAACCTAAGCATAGGCTAGGCTATACAAGAGATAGGTGGGGAGGGAGAAGAGAGAAGTCTTCCAAGGAAGGGTTTCTGTACCAGAGCGGCCACTAGGGAAAGGGAGGACACTCCCTAACCTAAGATCAGGCAGATCAGCTAAAACGGTGCAAGAGTACAGTTTCAGCATGGAACAGAGAAACCTTCCTAACCCAACCTAGAGCAGGGCTAAGAGTCCTGAACTAGGAAAGGAAGAAGACATATCGCTATCGCAGGAAAGTCATAGACTATCCTAGCCATAGAGGTAGGGCTAGCCTAACCTCACTCTCGGACGCAACCCTAAAGGGGGTTCATTCCTTTAGGGAGGACAGAGAGGCGATATATACTCTATTAGACAATTGATCCCTTTACTCAGAAAAGGAATCAAGGCTAAATAGAGGGAATGCCAAGGCAGGGGATGAAGGAAGCATATAGGGGTCGTATCATTAGGTTAGGCTAGAAAGAGTCACTGACTAGCCTATCCCCTATATGGTCCCTGAAGGCGAAAACATTTGCATCACTGTCAAAAGTATTGTAAAATAATGCCACTATCTTCATAACTTAGTCTAGGATCACTAATAAATCATGCATGAACACTTGTATGTAGGCTCCTGGCCTAGGGGCTATAGTAGCCGACTGGTATGAGGTCAATCGATGACCGATAAAAAGCGTCTAAACACGATATAAAAGTTCCTAGCTATGAAGACTAAATAAACTAATGTAATCGATTAGTAAATAAGGCCGGAAACGTTGTTGTGGCTAACTAAATAAGACATGCATAACAACAACGACGCCATAAAATGGCGGGTCCGGTAGAGGCACAGCTCTGCCACAAAACAGCAATTATCTCGAAAAGTAATATTTACTTTACGGCCAGAGCTTAATTAAACAATACTGGAACCTTGTACTCAACTTTCCAGAAGAAGGCGAGGCTGAAGGTAACGACATAGCGAAGATGCAAAACGATAAAGTTAACACAGGGAAAATCCGTCTAAGTAGGGCAGCTACTAAACAAAGGATGAAGACGGGCGTGACGTCATTAGAGCAATGGCGTCCGTTTGTTTACGTCTCGAGTATCAGTAGTAGCCACGAGTGAGATTAGCTGTGGAACGGCTCCCAGCTATTCTCAGTCCTTACACACCGAAGCATTAACTCTGTTCGGGGTGAAGATAGCTATGTGGCGCGTTCAGACATGCGCGTCCCCTGTTGTATTACGATGTCTTAAAGGGAAACCTTTGAGATACTCGCTCCAGAAGTTAGAATTCTGTGATAACCTGTGGTTAAATTCTCTGGGAATATCTTAGTAGTCTTATACCCAAGGAAGCTACCAAAAAGGAACCTTCCATCAGGACGCCATGGCTTGAGCCCAAAAAGTATTTTTTGGCGAAGTATTCGCCATTCTGGCCTACGCTAGGCCATGTAGCCTAGTCGATTGGTCCTAGTACTTAATGCATGATTTTGGTTTTTCCGAGTGTAATTAAAATTTTATTGAAGCTTTAGGCTATATTTTATACATTTTAGACTGTGTGGAATATTTCCAAGATTGTATACGTGTGAGTTTCGGTGAATCAGGTAATCGATTCTCTTGGTGCCTAGGCTAATTGCTTATGGAGCCTTAGTATACTTTATCATACTCCCCGGTTGCTTTCTTTTCTTCGGAGAAGGTATGCAATCCCTTTCCCTCTGTTTAAGCCTTGGGCTTATCCCTAAGTGGTTTTTTCCGAATTTATTTTCGATAAAACTATACTAGGGTATTATTGTACCTTCCTGTTCCAGCAAAGTCTGGTTCAAAGAGGGACAGAACAACAGAGTTTTTAGTCTGAGTCCGTGTTGTCTGGCTTGGGGCAGAGTCCCCCTCGCTGACCTAACACTTACAAAACGGATTTTGAGCGAAGCGAAAAATCTATTTTTGGGTGAGATAGCCATGGCGTCCTGATGGAAGGTTCCTTTTTGGTAGCTTCCTTGGGTATAAGACTACTAAGATATTCCCAGAGAATTTAACCACAGGTTATCACAGAATTCTAACTTCTGGAGCGAGTATCTCAAAGGTTTCCCTTTAAGACATCGTATATCAACAGGGGACGCATGTCTGAACGCGCCACATAGCTATCTTCACCCCGAACAGAGTTAATGCTTCGGTGTGTAAGGGTTGAGAATAGCTGGGAGCCGCTCCACAGCCAATCTCACTCGTGGCTACTACTGATACTCGAGACGTAAACAAACGGGCGCCATTGCTCAAATGACGTCACGCCCGTCTTCATCCTGAAGCCAGTTGCTGCCCATCACCATGATACAGTAGAACAGGGTGGGATCTAAAACTGGACGAAGTAGCAGGGAGGGTCCATCAGGACGCCATGGCTATCTCACCCAAAAATAGATTTTTCGCTTCGCTCAAAATCCGTTTTTTGGGCTCAAGCCATGGCGTCCTGATGGAAGAGTACCAGAGAATCAATGTATCGTGGTAGATTTTCCCCTAATAGTAAGTGCCAAGGCATTGACAAAACAGCATAGTAATCTTTGATAAAGAACCATAGGGAAGAAGCATCCTGCCCTCCTTGGCAGTGAAGTTCCCATGGGCTGTGCCGACGTCAAAGTGGTATTGAAGGGCTATTCATCCTGATAGAAGAACTTGAAGAACTTGGAGATGAAGCTGAATGTTTGGTATTTGTATAGGAACATTCTGAAATTAGACCAGTGGTGGTTGGGCACTGTATATTGAGTTCATCTCCCGGGTATCAAAAGTAAGTATTCGTGTTGGAACCTTACATAATCAGAGTGAATATAATTTAAGAGTAAGCATCTTAATTTCTTCATAACCATAAGGAAAAGGGGGATAATAAAACTATGACAGGCATGTATTTCATAGTAAGTAGGAGCTGATTGAGACGCACAGGTAATAAAATAGAAATTTTATTTCACAAATGCAGAAATTAAATAATTTACAGCAATAAGTAAAGTTCATTTACAGTAATTACAATGTATATAGAAATAAAGGCTTGCTCTTGAATCTGAAAAGGAATTTCAAGATTATTAGTAGGTACTCGTTCTCGAGGAACGCAAGTCTTTGATTAAAAAACACATCATGCTCAGGGCATGCGGCACTTGTGTGACAACTATGACATTTCACCTGGGATAAGAACAGTTATAAAAGCACTAAGTGTTTTTTGACATCACTATGAATCGCTCGAGGGTCAACATAGGCACCCGAAGAGTTAGAGTCCCAAGTAACTCACTGTTCTACGCAGAGTTAGGTGCAGGTTTCATAACACTACCTGCGGCTACCACAAAATGTTTGACTTCGTGCACTTGTTTCGCATAATGTTTAAAGAAAACTCGCGAGGACTTCCAGCCCGTGAAGTTTTTAAGGCTTTCAAAGTCCATGCTCTGAAAGAAATTCAGAGATGATGCCACTTTTCTAGGATCATGACCAGCGGGTGTACTGTTCGGATCCGCTCTGCGAATGAAGTAGGTGATTTTAGCTCTTAATTGTTTCAGTGACAGGTCGCTGCCCGATGTTTCTCCTTTGAAGAGTTGGCCTCCACCAAAGTTTGAAGTTCTGCGAAGATAGACCTTGAGGCTCTCTACTGGACATATAGAGGCATCCTCCTTCAGGGGGCATATTCTCAAAGGGCCCCATCTTTTGGTGGGTAATTCATTTTTGGCAAGAAACGTCGGATCAGGGGAGAGGGTAACTTCTCCTGTATCGGTAAACAGGATGTGTCCTTCTTCTCTTGATAATGCCACTATTTCGCTGACTCGAGCCCCTGAAGCGAGAGCAAAGAGAAATATAACTTTCTGAGTCAGATCCTTGAGAGGGCATGAATCATTGTCCAAGTTGGAGGCGAAATGGAGTACCTTGTCTAGTGACCAGGAGATCGGTTTCGGTGGGGTTGCTGGGCGTAGGCGAGCACATGCTTTCGGTAATTTGTTGAAGATGTCGCTGGACAGATCAATTTGGAAAGCATATAGAATTGGTCTAGTCAAGGCCGATTTGCAGGTTGATATCGTATTGGCTGCTAATCCCTGTCCATGAAGGTGAATAAAGAAGGACATGCAGAAATCAATCGTGATTTCCTTAGGATTTTTTGTCTTGACAAAGGAGACCCATTTCCTCCAGGATGATTCATATTGCCGTCTTGTGGATTCGGTCTTGTATTCCTCTAGGAAGTCCAGACTTTTCTTCGAGATCCCAAACCTCTTCTTTGCGGCTAGGGAGAGAAAATCATGAGATGAAGGTCCTTGATTTTCGATGATGAAGCGAAGACAGTCGACTTCTGTACTTGTTGAGAGAGAACTGGGCCCGGGAGAGGGATCAGCTTGGGCTGCAGCTCCAGGACCAGGGGGTACCAGTTGCTCCGGGGCCACTTGGGAGCCACTAGGGCCGCTGTCCCTTTGAAGGTTCTCAGTTTGGAGAGGACTTTCAACAGAAGATTGGTGTGGGGGAACAGGTAGATCTTGGACCATCTGTTCCAGTCCAGTGACATGGCATCCACTGTTTCTGCTTTGGGGTCCTCGTACGGGGCCACATACCGAGGAAGTTGATTGTTGTCGCTCGTTGCAAAGAGATCTATCTGAAGTTCCGGGACTTGGTGAGAGACGAAGGAGAACGATCTTGCGTCTAGAGACCATTCCGACTCTATCGGGTTTGTCCGAGATAGAGCATCCGCTGTCACGTTGCGGAATCCTTGTAGGTGAACTGCAGACAGGTGCCACTTCTTCTTCTCTGCCAGACGGAAGATTGGGAGAAGCACCTGATTTATCTGGGGCGATCTTGAGCCTTGGCGATTGAGACAACGAACTACCACCGAGTTGTCTAGGGTTAGACGGATGTGGATCGAGGGCGGCGGGGATAACTTCTTCAGGGTTAGAAGGACCGCCATGGCCTCCAAGATGTTTATGTGGAATGTCTTGAACAGGGGAGACCAGGTGCCTTGAGCCTGTTTTTGGTGGGAGTGACCTCCCCAACCCTCCAGCGAAGCATCCGTGTGGATGTTGAGTGATGGAGGAGGGTGTTGGAGAGGAATGGACCTTTTCAGGGCCTTTTCTTCTGACGCAGTCTGTTTGGAAGCCGTCTCTTGAGGTCTCTTCGAGCGATGGATGCCGAAAGTCTCCAGACTCCCGCGGCATCCTTTAGCTGTGCACGAAGCACTGGGTTTGTCACTGAGGCGAACTGTAGAGAGCCTAGAACTCGTTCCTGCTGGCGTCTTGAAATGCGTTTGGATTTCAGCAGTCGCTTGACAGACCCTGCTATTTCCTTCCTTTTCTTCTGGGGGATGGAAAGGCGGTGTGACTGAAGGTTCCAGTGGATTCCCAACCACTGGAACTTCTGAGCTGGAGAGAGGCGAGATTTTTTCTCGTTGATCTTGAATCCCAGGTGTTCTAGGTACTGGGTGACTTCGTTGCAAGATTTTGCACAATCTTCGGGCGATGGAGCCCAGACTAGCCAGTCGTCGAGGTAGGCCATCACCTGGACGTTTCGTAGGCGGAGTTGTTGTACTATGGCATCCGCCAGTTTTGTGAAGATCCGAGGGGCCGCGTTGAGGCCGAAGGGCATGGCTCGGAAGGCGTAGCTTTTCCTTTGGAGTCGAAATCCTAGGTAGGAGGAAGCGTGATGGTTCATTGGAACATGCCAGTAGGCATCCGCCAGGTCTATGGAGACCGTGTAGGAACCTCGAGGCAGAAGGGTCCTTATTTGTTGAAGCGTCAGCATCTTGAACTTGTCGTTCGCTATGAACTTGTTGAGGGGGGATAAGTCCAGAATGACTGTGAGTTTGTCTGAGTCTTTCTTGGGGACACAAAACAGTCTCCCTTGGAACCTGGTGGACTTTACCTTCCTTATCACCTTCTTGTTCAAGAGATCTAGAACATATTCTTCCAGAAGGGGGGTTGATTGTTGGAAGAATTGCTGGAAGATTGGGGGTGGTTGAGTCCAACTCCAGCCTAGACCCTTCTTGACGATGCTGTGTGCCCTGGGATCGAAGGTCCAACGATCCTGGAATTGGCGGAGTCTTCCTCCCACCGGAAGCACTTCATTGCTTCTGGTGTCCCGAGGGCTTGCTGCCTCGGCCGCTAGCTCCCTTTCCTCCTCTGCCTCTGGAGGGACGGCGAGAGGCGTCTTTGCTTGCACCCCTGTATGAGCCTCTACCTTTGGCACGAAAGGTAGTTGACTGTTGCTCGAAGGCAGGGGTGAAGACCGGTGACTGTGACAACACCGGTTGGGGGACCAATTAAAAGGTCTGTTGAGGTTGGGCAACCACTTGGGAGGTAGCGGGTCCCGGAAACTGACGTCTTTGTTGACGTTGCTGGGGTTTTTGTTTTTGGGATTTCCTCTTAGGTTGAGGTCCGTCGTCCTGAGAGGGTTTCCTTTTCCTGGACATGCCCCACTTGTGGAGAAGGTTCCTATTCTCCGTGGCGGCTCTGTCGGTGATTTCCTTCACAAGGTCAGAAGGAAAGAGGTGTTTTCCCCAGATGTTGGAGGAAATCAGCCTCCGGGGTTCGTGTTTCACGGTGGCACCTGCAAACACGAATTCACGACAGGCTCTTCGAGCCTTTATGAAGTGGTACAAGTCCTTCATTACGGTCATCAAGTGGGATTTGGAGAGTACCATGTAGTGGTCTGGTACTCTGGTGTCACAGGCCATAACTTCGAGTTGGACTTGATGAGATAGGGATGCTGCAAGCCTCTCCTTCGTATCTTGTTCCCGACGAAGGAGGTGATCGTTGAGCTTAGGGAGGTCTTCATTAAACTGACGTCCGGCGACGTCAGGATCGAGCCTTCCCACGACGAAAGTATGTTGGACATCTTTCCAGTGTCAAGCGTCAGGGGGAGTAACTAATGAGAAGGGTCTGCACTCCTCAAATGCAGGGCAGGCTTTCCCTTCATCCGCAGCTTTAAGGCATGCAGCTAAGGCCTTTTCCAAGAATGGAAGAACCGCACTTTCAGGTGCGACATAAGTAGGGTGCTTCTTGCTCAGGGCCGGAAGCTTAGAGCAGGTAAAGCTTCTACTCTTGAATGCGGCGGCTAGCATAGCCTGGGCTTTTGCGAGATCGAACACTATCTCTTCCTTAGATTCGGTCTCTTCCTTCGAGGCAGGTTTGGAACGAAGACGGACGTAACAGTCCGGGTAGGCCTCAAAGTTTGGGAAGAACTCCACGTCTTCCAAAGGGACAGTGCCGATCTTATCACTGACGAAGATCCTGCCGGTCGCAATAACCATATGCTCAGCATACCTCCACGGGTTGGCATCTGAGCAAGCGGGGAGATCCTTAACCGAAATCCTCTTCGGTTCTCTGGATCCCATCATGGACCTGATGAACTCCTGGTTCTCCTTCAACCTGTCGTCCATGACGGCTCTAATCAGTCGGATCATTTCTTGAGTAGAAGAAGAAGGATCCGGGGTCGAGGAGGTAGACGGAATAGACATTTCCGACGGTGTAGGAGTAGGAGCGGGGATGGAAGGAGGAGCAACCTCTTGCTCCGACTCGGCGTATTCCACCTTGTCTTCTTCCTCTTCGGCTCCTTGAGCCATAAGCGTTTTCTCCGTATCTTCCGAGACATCCGAAATCTGTTCGTCATCTTCGGAATCCAAACGGCACTCGTGCATGGACTGAGCCATGACTACATCAGGTTCCACTGTAATTTGGATAGTGGGGATCACGTCTTTGGGTGTCACTGAATCAGGGGAGGCCTTAGGGAACAAAAGTGACCTCAATTCTTCGGTGGCCAGGTAAGGTCCGGTGGCATTTTTCTGGAAGCCACGCACCCACTTGCGTAGCTTTTCACGAGAAATGTCTCTGACCTCCGCTGAGGGAGGGTTATGGAAGGCTTCAACTAGGTGAGCCTGACAGACCGTACAGTTCAGTGGATTCCAAAATTTCAGATCCCCTTTCTTGTCTGCACAAGGGGCGTGAGTCCTGCAGGCCGTATGCCCGTAAAACTGCGGGCGTTTCACAGCGCAGAAGGCGAAATCACACTTCATCTGCTCCTCCTGTGGAAGAAAGAGAAAATGAGTATGGGGGAGTCATAAGAATGGCTCTTAAACTAAGTTAATATTAATTATTAATTTCAACTTAAAGAAGGGTGTGATGCATAGAGATTGAAATAGTAAAGGAGAACATACTCCATGCATCTCGCCCGGCTGGTTACCGTAAGCTTGGTCCTTGGATAATCCGAGCGACCGAAGGCACCGGATAGAGTTCCTTAGAGTTCCATAGGGTAATGGAATTCCGTGGAAAACACCCAAGGTTAAGATTGGGACCGAAATCATTCGGTCTCAAGCTAGGGGCTAGAAGGCCTCCTTTTAAGGTAACTGCTTCCGGCAACCAGCCGTGCTAAGATGCACGCAGCATGCTGGAATTTAGAAGAATGCAAAGAGACAGCATGATCACTAACAGAACAGTACCAAGGTACTGATCTTAATAGTAGAAACAGCCTATCTGTTTGCGGTATAGGGCTATCATTGTCATATGATAGCTAGAAGAAGGGGGTGCAAGTATTCTTGACGCCTCCGGGGGTTTCCGGCAAGCCGCCGGCATGCCGGAGTTTGCTCCAGCAGAGTTTCTGGCATTAGGACAGACAATGTTTAAAGTCAGTCATATACCAGGTTGGCGGCCGCCGGTACAACGGCGGCACGCCGGCAGGGGAGCGGCGGCTCCGGCAGTCGGAGGATGCCGGATTGGTGACTGGGATAAGGATGGTTAAAGCGGAACCGGATTGCCGGCAGTAGATGCCGGCACTCCGGCGGGCGACAGGCGAGCGGACGACAAGCTAGGAGAAGGAGAGCCACCGGTAGTAGCCGGCGGCAGTCGGCAGTCCCCCGGTACACGGGGGGCTGGCGGCAAGGTTAGGGAGAGTCACCAAGGTAGGAGGCAGGTATTGCCGACAGTAGAGGCGGCAAGAGACCGGCACCCGGATAGGGAGAGAGACAGGGGGGAGGGAAGGAATGCAGGAAGTTCCGTCATGGACTCCGGACATCCCCCCCTCCCCTGAGAGGGTGTACCCATGATAGAGGCAGGCTCTAACATCCAGGAGCAGGGGTCACTGAGGACCGGGAGCAAGGTAGCCCAAGGGAGGGCTAGGGGACACCCAAAGGGGGGGGGGGGGAGACTCCCATATGCAGAACCATTCTAGCAACTAACCCCATAGGACACTATGAAGGTATATGTACCAGAGCGGACTGCACATGGAAGCTCGGGTAGCCCTACTACTCCACCCTAAGGAGGAGTTGTAGGACAGGGGACAGATGGGTATAGACTAACCTAAGCATAGGCTAGGCTATACAAGAGATAGGTTGGGGAGGGAGAAGAGAGAAGTCTTCCAAGGAATGGTTTCTGTACAGAGCGGCCACTAGGGAAAGGGAGGACACTCCCTAACCCAAGATAAGGCAGATCGGCTAAAACGGTGCATGAGTACAGTTTCAGCATGGAACAGAGAAACCTTCCTAACCCAACCTAGAGCAGGGCTAAAAGTCCTGAACTAGGAAAGGAAGAAGACATATCGCTATCGCAGGAAAGTCATAGACAATCCTAGCCATAGAGGTAGGGCTAGCCTAACCTCACTCTCGGACGCAACCCTAAGGGAGGTTCATTCCCTTAGGGAGGACAGAGAGGCGATATATACTCTATTAGACATCTGATCCCTTTACTCAGAAAAGGAATCGAGGCTAATTAGAGGGAATGCCAAGGCAGGGGGTGAAGGAAGCATATAGGGGTCCTACAAGTAGGTTAGGTTAGAAAGAGTCACTGACTAACCTATCCCCTATATGGTCCCTGAAGGCAAAAAATATTTGCATCACGGTCAAAAGTATTGTAAAATAATGCCACTATCTTCATAACTTAGCCTAGGATCACTAATAAATCATGCATGAACACTTGTATGTAGGCTCTCTGGCCTGGGGGCTATAGAAGCCGACTGGTATGAGGTCAATCGATGACCGATAAAAAGCGTCGAAACACGATATAAAAGTTCCTAGCTATGAAGACTAAATAAACTAATGTATTCGATTAGTAAATAAGGCCGGAAGCGTTGTTGTGGCTAACTAAATAAGGCATACATAACAACAACGACGCCATAAAATGGCGGGTCCGGTAGAGGCACAGCTCTGCCACAAAACAGCAATTATCTCGGAAAGTAATATTTACTTTACGGTCAGAGCTTAACTAAACAATACTGGAACCTTGTACTCAACTTTCCAGAAGAAGGCGAGGCTGAAGGTAACGACATAGCGTAGATGCAAAACGATAAAGGTAACACAGGGAAAATCCGTCTAAGTAGGGCAGCTACTAAACAAAGGATGAAGACGGGCGTGACGTCATTTGAGCAATGGCGCCCGTTTGTTTACGTCTCGAGTATCAGTAGTAGCCACGAGTGAGATTGGCTGTGGAGCGGCTCCCAGCTATTCTCAACCCTTACACACCGAAGCATTAACTCTGTTCGGGGTGAAGATAGCTATGTGGCGCGTTCAGACATGCGTCCCCTGTTGATATACGTTGTCTTAAAGGGAAACCTTTGAGATACTCGCTCCAGAAGTTAGAATTCTGTGATAACCTGTGGTTAAATTCTCTGGGAATATCTTAGTAGTCTTATACCCAAGGAAGCTACCAAAAAGGAACCTTCCATCAGGACGCCATGGCTTGAGCCCAAAAAGGGAGCTTAGCTCCCTTAGGTCACTATCGAAGGTTTCTGTAAGTTATGATTCCTTCTTTTGTGATCGACCAGACTAAGTCCTGTTGCTGTTCTCGGGGAGGATAAAATCTTCCCTTGGGAGTAGCAACGCCTTCCTTGCTTTGGTGCTCTGGAAGCTGGCAAGTATTGCTGGCCCTTTCCCTTAGATCTCCCTTAGGCTAAGACAAAGTTCTTGGCTGCGGGTGATCTGTCACTAAAGCAAGGTTGGCAGGACCCTCTTGTCCCTTCCCCCTCTATCTCCGTAATGGCCTAGCCATTACTGTACTGTACCTTGCCGGCCGGCAGAGCTGGCCGGCAGGGGTATTACTGTAATGTACGTCATTCTACTTCTGGACCTAGTATAGGTTGGGATGTGGAATTGACTAAGCCCATTGCAGGCCGGCAGAGATGCTGGCCGGCAAGGGTCTTATGTTTTCGAGTGCTGCCCGGACCTCTCTTGGTCCCTCATCCATGCCTGCCGGCAGAGCCGGACGGCATTGGTCAAGGAAGCCTGAATTAAGTTTCTCCCCTTCCTTATATGCACTCTTTCGGTTGCCGGGCTTGGGGGGTAGTGTACTCTCTTATCCCGGCATCCATTCTATTTTCTTCTAAGTGCTGTACCTGTCCCGGCTGCCGGCCTATGAGGCCGGCAGCTGGGCAGGTGTTGTCTTCTGGTTCTTTTGCTGCCGGCTGGCATCGGTCTTGTACCTTTGCCGGCCGGCTTATGTCAGTCCTTGTCTGCCGGTCACCAAGAGTGTGGCCGGCAGCTGGGTACTACCTTGTGTAGTTGCTGGCCGGCAGTCATTGCCGGCCAACACTGGCTGTTGCTGGCCGGCAGCTACTGCCGCCGGAACAGGCATTTGAACCAGAGGGCTGCCGCCCTATAGCTGTTAAGTGGTATACTTTAAAGCTAATTGTGGTGTGTGCCGGCCGGCAAAGGCAGGCCGGCACACATCCTCCTATACTGTACTAGTATTCTTCTGTATAGCATATACAGTAAGAAGAAAACTATAGTAAAAGTTTAGGTACAGCACTGTATCTTCTAACACTATTGTGTTTTCTTGCAGAGCCCTTTGCTGTTGCCCTCAGACAGGAAGCAGAGTTCTTCCCCGTCTATTATCCAGGATTTTAAAAATCATTGCCTAGGTGTGAGCTCCACCTGTTTCCTCTGGAAACCTTGCATTGGTTACTCTAGTAGAGATAAACCATTTTGATTTTATTATCTGGAAGGCTGCAACAATGGGTTGTGAGGGAAACACAAGTGTGTGTCTTTCCTTTATGAATTGTTATGCTATACTATGCATATCCAGTGATACATAGTTCACTTGATACTCATGGAAATTTTTTCTCTTTACAGGAGGACCCTCCGAAGTGCGGAAATGTTTTCTGCAATGTCCGCAGCAAGAACCTCTGCGGACATGAGTGTTGTAGGAGACACGCAGCATGCGCTGTCTCCAAGGATGATCTCCAGTATTGGGACCCTCAGGTATGTACTGTATGCACTAACCTGATTACTGAGGCTTTTGATCCCCCTAGAACGGCGGAATCAAGGGATATAGCTAGGGAAAAGCTTCGTACTTGGGTAAGGGGCTTCAAGAAGAACACCTCTGGCCCTTATCTTCCAAGTGAGAAGATGAGGGCGTATCTTTTTCCACAGGCATCAGCTGAAGCAGTGATTCCCCAGCCTCAAGAGGAGATCCCTCAAGATCAAGTCCAGGTGGACGAGGAAGTCGCAGATGCGATGCAAGACATCCAGTTGTGTGACAGGATGTCTGACCTGGACGAAGGTTTGGAAGAAGACTTCCTGGCAGAAGGTCAGGATCAAGTTCAAACCCCGGATGTCATAGAGGATGGGGTCGACGAGGTGTCGGCTACTCCGGTTCAGATGCCGGAGCCCATCCCCTCAACATCGGCTGGTCTCCCAGTAGAACTGGGACAGGCCCTCTCTTCGATTGTTGGAATGATCCAACAAATGCAGAAGGAGAATCAGGAGAAGGCAGCTGCAATGGAACTGCGTATGCAGTCCCTAGCAGAATCACATGGGCCCCAGAAAAGGCTCAATGTGAAAGACCTTCCCATATGCTCAGATGCTAACCCATGGAGGTATGCTGAGCACATGCCAATGACGACTGGTAAGATCGTCATTTCGGATAAGCTGGGTTCAGTTCCCCTAGAGGAGGTAGAATTCTGGCCCAGCAAGGCATCATATCCGGACTGCTATGTCCGGCTGAGAAAAGAACCAGCTTCAAGGGAAGAGACAGAGCCGAAGGAGGTCATTATTATGGACCACGCTAAGGCTCAAGCCCTACTTTCATCCTCGATGAAAGAGAGGGGCTTCTCGAATTCGAAGGTAGCTGCATTGAGCAAGAAGCTCCCTTCTTTTGTGTCCTCTCCTGATAGAGCCTTCCCCTTTTTACAAAAAGGGTTTGCGGCTGTCCTAAAGGCAGTCGAGGCCGGCAAGCCTTGCCCCTCCCTGGAAGAGTGTAAACCCTTGTCGCTGGCTCTGCCTATGGACCACAAAGACTGGAAGGATGTCCATCTGACATTCTCAGTGGGAAAGTTGGAGGCTGATATTGCCGGACGGCAATTCGGCGAGGACCTCCCCAAGCTGCCCGAATCTCTTTTACGAAGAGAGTTTGAGACCAAAGAAAGACTGGCTTCCTCAATGTCTCATCAGACCACTCTTGAGACAATGGCAAGTGACCCTAAGGTCCATGAAATGTTCATGGTAGTGGCTAAGTCTCACCTAGCCACAGTGACGAAGGACCTTTATGGCTTCATCAAGGCAAGGAGAGCTTGCAGGGAGATCGTGTTCGCCGGGGCTTCGGTGAGACACGAACCAAGGAAATTAATCTCTTCCAACATTTGGGGAAAAGACCTTTTCCCTACCGATGTGGTCAAAGAGGTTATTGATAAGGCCGCCGTGGAGAATAGAAACCTTCTCCAGAAGTGGGGCCTGGCTATCAAAAGAAAATCTTCCCCGGATGAGGGCCCTCAACCAAAGAGAAAGAATATGAAGACTAGGCTACCATTTCGGCCAGCCAAGCCTTATAGACAGCAACAGCAACTGCAATTGCCTTTGCCTCCAGTGCCCCAGATGGTGGCACAAACCCCGACTACCTTTCAGTGGGTACCCCAGGCTGTGCCAGGTCAGTCAACCACATTCGCCCCAACGTTCGAAGGACAGTCTTCTTCCTTTCGTGCAAAACCTAGAGGAGCAGCCAGAGGCTCGTCTAGGCGCCCCTCAAGGGGAAGGGGATTCAGAGGTGGTCGTGGTCAGAGAGGCAAGACCTCAGGACGGCAGTCCAAGTGAAATGATACCGGTAGGAGGGAGACTGATGAAATTTTGGGATCGCTGGACCTTCGATCCCTGGGCCCAAAGCCTACTCAAGAATGGACTGGGTTGGAGCTGGTACAGCACTCCACCCCCATGCCTTCGGTTTTTCCAACACTTCACCCCCGTTTTGGAGGAGTACGTTCAAGAACTGTTGGAGAAAAATGTGATCCGAAAGGTGAAGTCCATCAAATTCCAAGGGAGGCTGTTTTGTGTTCCCAAGAAAGACTCGGAAAAGCTCAGAGTCATTCTGGACTTGTCACCACTCAACAAGTTCATAGTGAATTGCAAATTCAAGATGCTAACACTGCAACACATAAGGACCTTACTGCCCAAGAGGGCATACTCAGTCTCTATAGACTTGTCAGACGCCTATTGGCACATTCCAATCAGCCGTCGACTCTCCCCCTACCTAGGGTTCAGGCTACAACGGAAACTGTACGCCTTCAGAGCCATGCCATTCGGGCTAAACATAGCCCCAAGGATTTTCACGAAGCTTGCGAGCGCAGCTCTCAAACAATTACGCCCAAAGGGAATTCAGGTAGTAGCCTACCTGGACGACTGGCTGGTGTGGGCAGCATCCGAGACCGAATGCTTGCAAGCTTCCAGTCAGGTGATCCAGTTCCTAGAGTACCTAGGCTTCAAGATCAACAAGAAAAAGTCTCGACTTTCTCCATCCCAAAAGTTCCAGTGGCTGGGAATCCACTGGGACCTTTTGTCACACAGTTTCTCCATACCAATGAAGAAAAGGAAGGAGATAGCGGGCTCTGTCAAGAGACTTCTAGATTCCGAATGGATATCAAGACGCGAACAGGAGGGGGTACTAGGCTCTCTCAAGTTTGCTTCAGTGACAGACCCAGTGCTAAGAGCACAGCTAAAGGATGCAACCGGAGTTTGGAGAAGGTATGCATCAAACGCGCGAAGAGACCTGAGAAGACCAGTGCCGCCTCGGCTACGTACTCTTCTCAGACCTTGGTCCCAAGCCAGACATCTAAAGAAGTCGGTTCTTCTTCAGCCACCTCACCCGTCGTTGACGATTCACTCAGACGCCTCAAAGGAGGGATGGGGAGGTCACTCTCATCGGAAAAAAGTCCAGGGGACTTGATCCAAGCTATTCAGGACCTTTCATATAAACTTTCTAGAAGCTATGGCAGTGCTCCTTACCTTAAAAAAAGTCTCCCCGCGTCACTCGATCCACATAAGATTGGTGACAGACAGCGAGGTGGTTGTGAGATGCTTGAATCGACAAGGGTCGAGGTCACCACCTCTCAACCAAGTGATGTTAGCCATTTTCCGATTGGCGGAAAAGAAAAAGTGGTACCTGTCGGCAG
>NC_090756.1:45363523-45391023 GCF_036898095.1 Palaemon carinicauda | reverse complement strand
TGGACACCCGGGGTTCTCATTAATGTCACAAAAAGCCAAATCATTGTTTTATTGGCATACGATGCTTACACATATAAAAAGACACATAGGTAATTGTCGCACATGTCAGGAAAACAAAGGGCATACGAAAACTCCTGTCAGCCTAGGGGCTTATCCTGTGCCCAATCAACCCTTTGAAAGAATACATTTAGATTTGTTAACAGGATTTTATGAGTCAGACAGAGGAAATAAGCACCTCTTAGTAATTATAGATGCTTTAACTCGATATACAGAACTAATAGCGCTTAAAACTAAAACTGCGACTGAATGCGCTAGGAAGTTTTACGAGTGTTACATTTGTAAACATGGGATTCCACACATGATAATATCAGACTCGGGTGGTGAATTTAATAAACACTTTCTTACCTCATTGTGTGAATTCCTCAGCATAAAGAAAATAAATACCATGATATATCACCCAGAATCGAATGGGCTAGTGGAAAGAGCAAATAGGAAGATTTTAAATATATTAAGAGTTACACTAGGGGGATCAGACCCCAACTGGGATATTAAAATACCGGCAGCACTGAGTACTGTGAATCATTCATATCATATATCATTTAAAATGTCACCGCATGAAGCATTGTATGGTACCCCAGTTAGAACGCCTTTCCATGTATTAACGTCTACAACTAATCTATCAAATCCTTTAAAAGAATGTATAAATGCAAGTGTAAGTCGATATGATATCCTTCGAAAGAATTTAGAAGAATCACAAATCATAATGAAAAGGAATCATGATAAAATAGCGAAGCCAACTAAAACATATACCGTGGGTGATAACGTGTAAATTCAAATCAATGTGTGCAAAGGACTCAATTATAAACTAACACCTAAGTTTGAAGGCCCATTTAACCCTGGATCGTACCGGACATCCCTTTAAGGGTATGCTCTGACACGCGCGACACCGACGCCAAAAAAAATTCTGGAAAAATCAGTTTTTGCAGTAACCTCCTTTTTTCTTTTGCCAAAAAAAAACTTCAATGAATGCTTAAAACAACTGTAAAGATAAATACTACTCATCTGCAGAAAAACTATTAATTATAAATATTTTAAAAAATTAAGTAGAAAAAAAGACCTTACATAAAAGTTCATAAAAAAAAGTTTATACATATATACACAAATCCTTTTAGGAATTGATTCTTGAATGTTTAGGACACATCTTGATGTATTTTTGATGAAGTCAGACTCATGGAGGTGAAGATCTGAAATGAGAAAAAAATTGTAACTTTTTTTGGCCAAAAAAAACTGTCCAAATTTCATGAATTTTTTGGGGTACCCAAATGAAATAGGAAGTGGCTAGTTTTTTTAGGGAATAAACATATGTTATCCTAAAATAGAAATATGTAAAAGAATCCTCATTATTTTGTAAATTACATTTATATCAGGGGCCATATCTAAAGGTAATTTTTTGAGTACTTAGAAATTTCGTATAAAAATACATATATTTAATATATAATATGATATTTATGCAGGTAAAAATATACCAAAATATCACAAATTCTATAGGGAACAAGAATATATATAGATAGGGCAACTTACGCTTCGGATATGTCCACAAAATGGCCGCCAACCACACTGACTCAGACTCCCTAATCTGCCACTTGAAATGTAGGAAGGGTATGTCAATTTCAAGGTGTTATTTACTAATCTAATTATTCTTGAATATGCATAAAAATTGTATGGTGGGTTGCTGGATAATTGTCGATTATTTTACGACTATAAAATTAAAATTCTGACCCAAAAAATTTTTTTTGAAGGGAAATAAAATCGAAAAAAATGTAAAAACAATATAATATTTTAGCTAAAAAAAATTGATGATATTCAATCAAAAAAAAAAGTAAACAAAATTTTCCGACAAATAAACATCTAGAGGAATCATTACTCTATGATAGTTCCTTAGTACGTAGTAATTTTGAAAGAAATGGAAAAATACGAAAAAGTGGCAATCGCAGGAAAATCGAACACATACCTATATATACGCCATATCTGGCTAAAAATAAAGATAGTCATGGGTGGGCAGATTATCTAGAAACACTTTCCAACACTATAAAAATACAAGTTTTGCGACACTACTTGCCAATTCCTTACGGTAACATGACTAAGCAAAAAAATACAAAACAAATAAAAAGGGACACTCGCTGAAAAATGGCCAACATTCTAATATACGGCATTTCAGAAAATAAATTTTTTAGCCACGTACTAGGCAAACCATCAAGGCACATTTTCCGACAAATAAACATCTAAATGAATCATTACTCTGTGATAGTTCCTTAGTACGTAGTAATTTTGAAAGAAATGGGAAAAAAGAATAAATGACAATCACCGGAAAATCGAACAAATACCTATATATACGCCATATCTGGCTAAAAAAAAGATAGGCATGGGTAGCCAGATCATCTAGAAACACTTTCCAACACTATAAAAATATAAGTTTTGCGACACTACTTGCCAATTCCTTACGGTAACATGACTAAGCAAAAAAATGCAAAACAAATAAAAAAGGGCACTAGTGGAAAAATGGCTAACATTCTAATATACGGCATTTCAGAAAAAAAAATTCAGCCACTTGCTAGGCAAACCATCAAGGCACATTTTCCGACAAATAAACATCTAAATGAATCATTACTCTTTGATAGTGCCTTAGTACGTAGTAATTTTGAAAGAAATGGGAAAAAACGAAAAAAATTGCAATCACAGGAAAATCGAACACATACCTATATATACGCCATATCTAGCAAAAAAAAAGATAGGCATGGGTAGCCAGATCATCTAGAAACACTTTCCAACACTATAAAATTATAAGTTTTGCGACACTACTTGCCAATTCCTTACGGTAACATGACTAAGCAAAAAAAAGGCAAAACAAATAAAAAGGGGCACTCGCGGAAAAATGGCCATTCTAATATACGGCATTTCAGAAAAAAAATTTCAGCCATGTGCTAGGCAAACCATCAAGGCACATTTTCCGACAAATAAATATATAAATGAATCATTACTCTGTGATACTTCCTTAGTACGTAGTAATTTTGAAAAAAATGGGAAAAAACAAAAAAATGGCAATCGCAGGAAATTAGAACACATACCTATATATACGCCATATCTAGCTAAATAAAAAGATAGGCATGGGTAGCCAGATCATCTAGAAACACTTTCCAACACTATAACAATATAAGTTTTGCGACACTTCTTGCCAATTCCTTACGGTAACATGACTAAGTAAAAAAATGAAAAACAAATAAAAAGGGGCACTCGCGGAAAAATGGCCAACATTTTATTATACGCATTTCAGAAAAAAAAATTTCAGCCACGTGCTAGGCAAACCATCAAGGCACATTTTCCGACAAATAAACATCTAAATGATTTATTACTCTGTGATAGTTCCTTAGTACGTAGTAATTTTGAAAAAAAATGGGAATAAACGAAAAAATTGCAATCACATGAAAATCGAACACATACCTATATATATACGCCATATCTGGCAAAAAAAAAAGATAGGCATAGGTAGCCAGATCATCTAGAAACACTTTCCAACACTATAAAATTATAAGTTTTGCGATACTACTTGCCAATTCCATACGGTAACATGACTAAGCAAAAAAAATGCAAAACAAATAAAAAGGGGCACTCGCAGAAAAATGGCCATTCTAATATACGGCATTTCAGAAAAAAAAAATTCAGCCACGTGCTAGGCAAACCATCAAGGCACATTTTCCGACAAATAAACATATAAATGAATCATTACTCTGTGATAGTTCCTTAGTACGTAGTAATTTTGAAAGAAATGGGAAAAAAACGAAAAAAATGGCAATCGCAGGAAAATCGAACACATACCTATATATACGCCATATCTGGCTAAAAAAAAAGATAGGTATGGGTAGCCAGATCATCTAGAAACACTTTCCAACACTATAAAAATATAAGTTTTGCGACACTTCTTGCCAATTCCTTAGGGTAACATGACTAAGTAAAAAAATGAAAAACAAATAAAAAGGGGCACTCGCGGAAAAATGGCCAACATATTATTATACGCATTTCAGAAAAAAAAATTTCAGCCACGTGCTAGGCAAACCATCAAGGCACATTTTCCGACAAATAAACATCTAAATGAATCATTACTCTTTGATAGTTCCTTAGTACGTAGTAATTTTGAGAGAAATGGGAAAAAACGAAAAAATGGCAATCACAGGAAAATCGAACACATACCTATATATCCGCTATATCTGGCTAAAAAAAAAAAATAGGCATGGCTAGCCAGATTATCTAGAAACACTTTCCAACACTATAAGAATATAAGTTTCGCGACACTACTTGCCAATTCCATACGGTAACATGATTAAGCAAAAAAATGCAGAACAAATAAAAAGGGGCACTCGCGGAAAAATGCCCAACGTTCTAATATACGGCATCTCAGATAAAAAAAAAAGACATGCACGTGTTAGCCCAACCATCAAGGCACACTTTCTAACACATAAACATGAAAAAAAAATCAATAATATACGGCAATTCCTTACTACGTAGTAAATTTTTACAAATATTGAAAAAAAACAAAAATTGGCAACCGCAGTCAAATACCCAATATACCAATAACTACGTCGTATCTGACAAAAACAAAGTCACGCATGGGTAGCCAGATCATCTAAACATACTTCCTAACACTAAAAAAGCAAAAGTTTAACGACACTATTTGGCAATATCTTTCGGATAAATGACTTGGCAAAAAAATTTTAAAAAATTAAAAAGTGCACTCGCGGTAAAAGGCCCAACATTCTAATATACGGCATCTCAGATAAAAAAAAAAGACATGCACGTGTTAGCCCAACCATCAAGGCACACTTTCTAACACATAAACATGAAAAAAAAATCAATAATATACGGCAATTCCTTACTACGTAGTAAACTTTTACAAATATTGAAAAAAAACAGAAATTGGCAACCGCAGTTAAATACCAAATATACCAATAACTACGTCATATCTGACATAAACAAAGTCACTCATGGGTAGCCAGATCATCTAGACACACTTTCCAATACTAAAAAAGCAAAAGTTTTACGACACTCTTCGGCAATATCTTACGGAAAAATTACTTGGCAAAAAAATGAAAAAAAATGAAAAAGGGGCACTCGCGGTAAAATGGTCCTCGTGGTGATGAACGACATTTTAACTAAAAAAAAAATCATGCACATGGTAGCCAAACAATCCACCAAGACTTTCCACAACTGATAATCTATACAAGTTGCACCATTCTACGACAATTTCATAATACGTAATAACTTTGATAATTAAGCAAATTACCTTAGAAGGGTAAACTCGGTCGCGCTCGACCCCGACGCGTCTCAGAAATCGGGGAAGGAGTACAGCTACAGCATTGCATATCTGGACACCACTAGAGCGTGTACGCGAGACACCTACTGCAGGTCGATCACCCACAAATTCAGTCACGGGGGTGAGTCACGTGAGAAAAACCTCTTTTTTTTTGACGCTCGGGGTCGCGGACGACCAACCGTACCGTTCCAGGGTTAACATTTTGGAAACATTAACGGCCAATAGGTTTAGAGTTCAAAACGTATCCCAACTCACGGATGAGAGAATAGTACCATTGGCTCACATAAGAAATTAAAAAGAAAAAAGAAAAGAGAGGGAAAGAAGTGAGGGAAAAATTTTTTATTTTATGTGATTAAAAGTTTTCTTCTTAATACAGGAGTAATTACATATTTTTTTTCTCGTTACAGGTTTCCAGGATGATTTTTTTGTTGTTGGGAGTTATATTGTTCGCTCAGACATAATTTTCGTGTGGGATGAGCTCTAAAACTAAAAGTATAAATTTTAAATATGGCACTATAGTTGAAAGACAAGAAGGCGTTTTTATTACATCGAGCAACATAGTTGTAGAAGTGAATATGCAAGCAATTTTTCTTCAGGAAAATGATGTCACTAGCTTAAGATCCGCCATTTATATGTTTTCTGCCTCATTGGATGAGTTGCATAGAAGACATTTTCATCTGACTACAGAGAGTTTGCTTGGATCAACATTAAAAGTTGCAGAGATGCTCTCTGAGGACTTGAAAAATAAGACTTACGAGGCAGGATCTTTGGCTTATGACCTTTTGATGTGGACTGTATGACACAAACATAAAGAAAGACGAAATCCGTTTATTTATGCTGCATTAGACCTCTTTGGGTCTATTGCAAGTTTAGGTTTAGGAATTTCCAATCGTCTTAAAATTAGTAATCAAAATAAGAAAATTGAGTTCTTGACTCATGAAGATGAATTGATTGTGTCAGAACTAAGGAATCAGTTAGCTTCAATCAATCAAATTATGGACTTAGTAAATGAACATTCAAATAATATCATTCAGATTATGGATGTACAGGATTTGTTGGCAACGTTAACGTATTATGTTTCAAAGATAGATCACATACATAACAGAATTGCACATTTCATTGACAAATCCAAGGATTATGTAGAAGCTATCACGTTAGCAACTAAAGGTGTACTGTCGCCCCATTTGTTGCCTATAAATTACTTAAAGTTAATTCTAGAAAACAGAAGGGATACACTAGGCTATGTTCCTTTATTTGGCAAACATAGGTTAGAATTTTATTACAGCCTAATTACAGTAAGCGTTGATAATAACAAGCTTAGGATTACAATTCCCTTTGATTCTTCTGATGCCTGGCAATCTTACAGGATATCACCATTTCCGACTTTCATGACGAATCACTCAAATCCAGTAATATCCAGTTTGACAGGACACGTATTGATTTCCCCAGACAAGGAAACATATACGGTCATTAAAGACTTAAATCAATTAACTCACTGTTCAGACGCAATGGATAGAAAAATATGTACAGCTGACTCATTTGAATTCTATAAAAACTTAATGGATTCATGCGAGTTAGGTATAGTGCTAGACGGTGCTCTCTCCCATACAAGTGAAACTTGTCTGGATAAGCTTTATCCCTTTGACATTAATGAGTTCAATTGCAGACTGAACAATGGCTCGTGGATACGATACGACAAGGACGGCTTCAATGAATCATGCCCTGACGGATCCAGGTCTTTCGACCACATCTTCGTTGCAGCAGATGGTAGTATCGGGACTTCCCCTAATTCCATGGTGACTGGTCTACGGACACTCATCAGAGAACGAGCCTACTTCGCGAACTTCATGTGGACCTCTACAATGCCAGCACTACATATCCCGTACAACAGACAAGTGGCCAAGCGGTTGATGAAATTAACCGAAATGGACCACCTGTCACCGACTTATAACGAAATTCTTCACCCCATACTACTAGCAGGACTGGGTATCACGGTGATGATATTTATCGCCGTGAACATCCTTGTTTGGTGTAGGTTACGGTACAGCAGGAAGCTAAAACAGAACGTTTCGCCATGTCCAGACAAAACTCCTTATTTAATTCAGTTTAAAGCCGTTTGAAGTGGCCACCTCATTCGATAAAGGAGTAAAATGTTGGAATTAGAGTTTGTAGGAAAAGCTGTTAGTACGCTAGTAATATGTAAATGAGGAATTTTTTTAACTTTGCATGGTTAAAAATACATTTTAAAAAAAAAAACATTTAAAAGAAAATATAAATAATTTTTTTCTCTCGGCATCTAATAAAATATATAAGCCGGAATGTTAAAAAGAAAAGAGAAAAAAAATAAATTAACAGAATCTATGAGCATCTAATAAAATATATCAGCCCTATATATATATATATATATATATATATATATATATATATATATATATATATATATATATATATATATATATATATATATATATATATATATATATATATATATATATATATATATATAAAGTATATATAATATTGTTTGTGTGTTACCCGTATGTATGTTACCATTCTATGTTTCTGACAAAGGTAACAATTATTCTTAACAAGTTACCGAATCATATATATGTCAGTATTTTTTTTTTTGGTACCATATAATCATTTGCTCACAATGTACCATATATATGATCTTTATTTATCATGCATTTTTTTTTCTTTGCTTTGGTAATATCTTTTCGTATGCATTGTTGTTATTATTTTCTGATGTGCCTATTTGGACATTCGTCCTCGTTTGCTTATGGCTAAAGTTAAACAAAGAATAATACATATATCCAGTCACGCCTAGTAAATATGTTTTAGCTTGTTGTTAAACTTTTTTTTTTAAAAATTGAGATAGCTTCCCGAGCTAATGTAATAAATGAAATAATTGTTATTACATGTTTAAAACACATGACGTAATATGTCATTTTGGATTAAGATGCTAGCCGTGAGATTTGCTGTAGTCATGAAAAATCATAAACAGGATGCACAATGCAGCCTCGGCAATGTAACATTTTTCTTAAACGTCAACAACAATGCATCAGTGTGTGAAAGTTTGTGACGTCACCGGATGCAGGTGTCTTCTGAGATTGTGTTTAATGCTACATCAACTAAGCATACGATATCTGTGATATCGATAATTTAATCAGTTCATATCTATACTTCACCAGAATTGGTCATCCGACCAAACCAGCTCCCTCCTATGATGGAGATGTTTAACTCTGTTGTTTTAAGAGAATAAATATTTTAAAGCTAATAAGATGAACTTCGTTATCCAACTTTAACATCTTAAACAACACATACTCAATATGTGCTTATAAAAGTAGCACACTTATAGATGTGCACGCCCTTGTTTGCAGTACGGTCTTCTGGACCTTGTATGGCCTGTTGGAACAATCTACCGAGCTTTTTCTGATGATTCTCTGTGTAAATTTGTAAGATTATTTGGTTTTTATTAATTTATCATTATTAAGTTAAGTTTAACATTCAAGTTAGTTTGTTTGTGCTAGGTAGGAATAATATTAAGTTTCTCATTTATTTTCTCTTTCTTCCTTCTACCTATCTTAGTTTGTTAGGTTAGTTTTTCAGGCCAGTGATTTTGAAAGGTAGCTGCCTGAAATGTTGTATTTAGGATCTTCCTATTTCTTATCCTAGGGATTAACTCAGTTGTAGGTGATCTTTTAAAGATCTTAAGGTTGTTTTTCCCTCAATTTGTATATTCATTAATTTTGTTTATTATCATTACCAACCATTACTTATACATTTTTTTTTTTGTAAATAAATATTGTAACTTTTGTTGAGGTGTTTGTTATTTTGTTCCCGAGTTGCTGTGTTACATTTTTACTGGCCGCAAATTATGAATAAAAAGAACCCTTGAAATTACGGCCGTAAATACGGCCATAATATATATATATATATATATATATATATATATATATATATATATATATATATATATATATATATATATATATATATATATATATATACATATATATATATATATATATATATATATATATATATATGTATATATATATATATATATATATATATATATATATATATATATATATATATATATATATATATATATATATATATAGATTTTATATATATATATATATATATATATATATATATATATATATATATATATATATACATATATATATATATATATATATATATATATATATATATATATATATATATATATATATATATATATATATATATATATATATATATATATATATATATATATATATATATATATAATGGTTTACTGACACAGCTGTAATTTAGATACTATTTTTAACTTATGAAATTTGAAAGCAAAAGAGAGAGAGAGAGAGAGAGAGAGAGAGAGAGAGAGAGAGAGAGAGAGAGAGAGAGAGAGAGAGAGGGCATCTGTACCCTCACTTCCTGTCTTTTGTGTTCAACTCCTACTCCTGGCCATTCTTGCCAAATGTCACCCGGAATAATATTGCCAAACTTTGTTCTAAGCACCTCATCACTTTTTCTTTTGGCTCTGTTCTTGCAAAACGCTGCTATAAAAGGCCTCTGAAATTGTTTTATCTTAACAAACCAAACTGTACACATAATTATACTTGATTAAGGGAAAGTGAGATTCTTAATTACGTCCAATTTATTTATTTTTTTGGCATTTTTTATTATAGCATATATTTAATATCAAAATATGTGTAAGAATATTTTACCATCAATATATTCATGAAATATAAGGTCGTCGGTAAGATTTTTCCTTAAAAAGTAATTTTTTTTTTTGATCCGTCCCATAATTGTGACAAACAATTTATAGCAAATATTTTCTTTCCACTGATGTTTGAGTATTTTCATTTTGAAGAAAATAATTTCTATTAGGTCTTCATTATTATTATTATTATTATTATTATTATTATTATTATTATTATTATTATTATTATTATTATTATTATTATCATTACTAGCCAAACTACACCCTAGTTGGAAAAGCAGGATACTATAAGCCCAAGGGCTCCAACACGAAAAATAGCCCAATGAGGAAAGGAAATATGAAAATAAAAAAACTATTTGAAAAATATTGAATACAAAGTATAAGATATTTCAAAATCAGTAACAACATGGGAATAGATCTGTCCTTTATAAACTATGAAGGGAGACTTATGTCAGTCGGTTCAACATAAGAATATTTGCTGCACCTTTGAGTTTCTTAAATGCTATTAACCTAATTTAGTAGTATCAAAAACAAAAAAATATTTCAGAATAATATATAATAAACATAAGTCTAGAGCAGAAATCAAAATAAAATTTCTGCTTTTTCACTTGTGTAATTTATTGTATCTTTTCAATGGTTGAAAAAAAATCAACGTTTTCAATTTCGTGAATTACTGTATATTTGTGAATACGTATTTTTTATTTCGTAAGCGTCCGTGCTTGCCGAAGAAAATGCCCTAACCCATAATTCCAGGATTCCTGGAAATTGATATCACAACACCTCGCAGTTATGTCGACATAATGGTCTTACTAACATTTTTTATGACGATCAAATTATTTTTCATGGTTTTAACAGACATTATTTTAAGACTTTTCTTGAGCTTGCTGTGCAAAACTCCATGTTTGTTTTTAATGGCCAACTCTATTCGCAGGTCGATGGAGTTGCCATGGGTTCCCCTTTAGGACCCCTGTTTGCAAATATGTTTATGTCCTCCTTTGAAGAAATTTTTTTAAATAGTTATCCATAAACTTTTAAGCCAGTTTTTTTATAGAAGATATGTTGATGACACTTTTGTGTTATTTAAACAACCATGGCATAGTGAAATGTTTTTAAACCATATAAATATTCAACACCCAAATATGAAGTTCACTATAAAAAAGGAGAACAACAACTCTCTACCTTTTTTAGACATTAACGTAAGCAGAGACAATGGTGAATTTATAACATCTGTGTATCGGAAAAAGACATACACTGGACTTGCCAACAATTTTTATAGTTCCTGTTTTTTTTTTTAATTTTAAACTAAATGCTATATATACACTTGTTTATAGGGCTCTACGTTATTCCTCAAGCTGATCACTCTTTCATAAGGAGATTTTATTTTTGGCTAATTTTTTCAAGCAGAACTCTTACCCTGAAAGTATGGTTCATAAGGTTATAAACAAGCTCCTCCTACGACATTTCTCCACTACAGTACCATCCTATAATGTCAAAAAGAAAAATATTTTCGCTACATTTCCTTACTTATCTGACAACAAGTTTTCCATCAAACTTAAAAAAATAATAGAAAAAGAGTTCGGCTGCCTCAACATCAAACTAATCCCAATCAATCCACTCAAAATTAATGTATTTTTTGGCTACAAAGACAAACTGCATACCTTCATGAGGTCCAACATCATTTATAAATTCAAGTGCCCGGGATGTCCCGGTATCTATGTTGGATCTTGCCGAAGGTTGTTGCAGATGAGATACTGTAGCCATATGGGATACAGCTTTAGAACGGGTCAGAGACTTGGTAACCCAGAATTTTCTAACATAAGGAATCATGCTACCATTTGCAAAATCCAAGTAAACAAAAAACACTTTTCAATTATTGGTGGGACAAAACATAAGGAATTTCTAACTACCCTTGAGTCATTATATATCAAACGGCTTGTTCCTTCTTTAAACTCTAATATCTCTGCCTCTCCTCTTTTCTTAGCATAACTGAAATCGTAGGTGGGTAAACAATTTTTACTCATTCGTTCTTCATCTTTCCCTATGGATGGTCTGGTGAGCACTGGTTCTCTTGTTTTTTACTGTTTTAGTTTTTTTACGATTTTCTGTTATAAAATCAATAATGTTTTAATACTCTTTTACTATTTTGTTTTAAATTATTGTACAAATTTTAAGAATTTTATATTTATATCTTTTACAGATTGATAATGAACATTGCAATGTTCGAAACGTCTCTAAATAAATTATGGCCTTTTAACTGATTTTTTTTGGACCCTGCTGCACACCAAATACAATATCTTCCCCTGTAATTCCTGGATACGTCCGGGATGTTGCATCGACTTCTTTTCGTCTTTCTCTTCGCGTTTAAGCTGAGATGTCGCCGTTTTCAGCACTTTTCGCAACTCCTCCAACATCGCTATCCACCAGTGACCCTGACCACCTCGAGAAAGCTGGAGAAATCGACTTTGAAAGAAGAGAAAGCCAAGTGTGATTTGGATTTCCTGCAGTATTGTCTTTTAAATGGAGTACACCCAAAGTTTGTTAGGTTCAGGCTCTACAAGACCTCGTTATATCACACCGAATTTTACAGAAATGCCTTGGACGAACTACTTAAGAAGGAGATTGAGACTAAGCAGAAACTTAATGAAAATACAAGTACTAATATTTGTCGCCTTCGAGAACAACTTTTTCAGGATTTATCTTTTATTGACCGTTTTATTTATCAGAAACTTTTTAATGACTTTGTAAATGATTATGTCTCATCTGTACAACTACGACATCAAAAGAAACTTAAAGCACTAGGTGTTGTTACTCCTAATTTTAATAAGCGAAACTGTTGTATTCTTAATCTATCTAACTATGTTCTCTCCAAAAGAGAAGAGTTTTTGTTATCATTTGGCTTAGATTTCAATTTGCCCTCCTACAGACCTAAGTATGCAGACTTCTACTTTCCTTTCGAAATGCTTTTTCAACGACTCAAGGGTTTAAATTTGATCAGTGACCTCAGTGGCTTGCAACATAAGTTGTCTTTCCTTTTGCATAAAACTTACACTAAGTTGAGAGTATCTTGGAAACCGTTTTTCAGGAAAGAGGATTTAAGTATCTTGAAAAAACTGGGCAAACGAGATAGTTTGGTTATTTGTAAACCAGATAAGGGTAAAGGTGTTGTACTGCTCAATAAATCAGACTATATTGATAAGGTTAATAACATTCTTGCAGACCAAACTAAATTTAAGTTACATGGTGAACCAAACTTTTTGGACATTTACAAAAAAGAAGACAAAATTAACAGATTTTTGAGAAAACTAAAAAATGAAGGTATCTTAAATGAAACAACGTATCAGAAACTTTTTGTGACAGGTTCTTCTTTTAGCATTTTATATGGACTACCAAAGATACATAAGGAAGGAGTTCCAATCAGACCCATTATGGCAGCCTATAACAACCCGTCTTATTCAATATCAAAACACCTTGTCTCTTTACTCAGCGATTTCTCGTGCAACCAGTTCTCACTAAAAAATGGCTATGAGTTTCAGCAACAAATAGTTTTACAAGATGGTGATATACATATGACAAGTTTGATGTAGAATCTCTTTTTACAAATGTGCCACTAAATGAAACGATTAATATTATTTTAGATAACATTTTTTATGACGATCAAATTATTTTTCATGGTTTTAACAGACATTATTTTAAGACTTTTCTTGAGCTTGCTGTGCAAGACTCCATGTTTGTTTTTAATGGCCAACTCTATTCGCAGGTCGATGGAGTTGCCATGGGTTCCCCTTTAGGACCCCTGTTTGCAAATATGTCTATGTCCTCTTTTGAAGAAAATTTTTTAAATAGTTGTCCAGAAACTTTTAAGCCAGTTTTTTATAGAAGATATGTTGATGACACTTTTGTGTTATTTAAACAACCATGGCATAGTGAAATGTTTTTAAACCATATAAATATTCAACACCAAAATATGAAATTCACTATAGAAAAAGAGAACAACAACTCTCTACCTTTTTTAGACATTAACGTAAGCAGACACAATGGTGAATTTATAACATCTGTGTATCGGAAAAAGACATACACTGGACTTGCCAACAATTTTTATAGTTCCTGTTTTTTTTTTTAATTTTAAACTAAATGCTATATATACACTTGTTTATAGGGCTCTACGTTATTCCTCAAGCTGATCACTCTTTCATAAGGAGATTTTATTTTTGGCTATTTTTTTCAAGCAGAACTCTTACCCTGAAAGTATGGTTCATAAGGTTATAAACAAGCTCCTCCTACGACATTTCTCCACTACAGTACCATCCTATAATGTCAAAAAGAAAAATATTTTCGCTACATTTCCTTACTTATCTGACAACAAGTTTTCCATCAAAATTAAAAAAATAATAGAAAAAGAGTTCGGCTGCCTCAACATCAAACGAATCCCAATCAATCCACTCAAAATTAATGTATTTTTTGGCTACAAAGACAAACTGCATACCTTCATGAGGTCCAACATCATTTATGAATTCAAGTGCCCGGGATGTCCCGGTATCTATGTTGGCTCTTGCCGAAGGTTGTTGCAGGTGAGATACTGTAGCCATATGGGATACAGCTTTAAAACGGGTCAGAGACTTGGTAACCCAGAATTTTCTAACATAAGGAATCATGCTACCATTTGCAAAATCCAAGTAAACAAAAAACACTTTTCAATTATTGGTGGGACAAAACATAAGGAATTTCTAACTACCCTTGAGTCATTATATATCAAACGGCTTGTTCCTTCTTTAAACTCTAATATCTCTGCCTCTCCTCTTTTCTTAGCATAACTGAAATCGTAGGTGGGTAAACAATTTTTACTCATTCGTTCTTCATCTTTCCCTATGGATGGTCTGGTGAGCACTGGTTCTCTTGTTTTTTACTGTTTTAGTTTTTTACGATTTTCTGTTATAAAATCAATAATGTTTTAATACTCTTTTACTATTTTGTTTTAAATTATTGTACAAATTTTAAGAATTTTATATTTATATCTTTTACAGATTGATAATGAACATTGCAATGTTCGAAACGTCTCTAAATAAATTATGGCCTTTTAACTGATGTTTTTTGGACCCTGCTGCACACCATATATATATATATATATATATATATATATATATATATATATATATATATATATATATATATATATATGTATATATGTATATATATATGTATATGTATATGTATATGTATATGTATATGTATATGTATATGTATATGTATATGTATATGTATATGTATATGTATATTACATTTTTATAATATTGAGCTGGTGAAACTTGAAAATAATTATACTTTTTTAATAAAATTTTTACATTTTATTAGGAAAGATGATTTCCCTTTTTAAAATTATTCCAATTCACAAATACTTCTTTTGATAATTTTCTTAAAAAGAATTATTTCCTTTTTTCCGAAGTCAGTTCTTCAATTTTTAAACTAAATCATTTCCATCTCCTTTTTTTTAGATTTTCTCTCTTACCTTTTTCGTTTTTCATTACCATATTACATAATATATGCAAAATAAACTAAGACAAAGGAAGAGACCTTTTAACGAAGAATCTAGTATTTCAGGTCACGTTACACTGAAATACTCTTTTATATATAAACAAGAATAACTATAACAACAAAAACAACAAATGCAACCATTTCTAGTCCACTGCAGGACAAAGGCGCCAAATATATTATTTAGTCTGATCGCTCTTAGAAAGCAAACCTAGTTTAGGTGGATATGACTAGTACAGCTTTGCTGATTATAACAACACACAAACAGTCAAAGAGGGGTTATATGTAAACCAACAATAACGTCCTCAACAACAACAACAACAACAACAACAACAACAACAACAAAAAATGAAGACATTTCTACCCACAGGAGGAAAAAGGGCAAAGACATGCCCTTGTCCATATAAGGGTTTGGCTGGTTTTCATCACCGCGCTGATCACTGGCCACTGCGGATTTGTGATGGTGGGAAACTTTAGTCTGATCGCTCACAGCAAAGCATCCTAGTATGGGTGGCCCTGACTAGAACAGTACAGCTTCCCTGATCATGGTAATACACAAACACTTGGAAAAGGGGTTGTATATACAACAACAACAGCAAATGCAGCCATTTCTAGTCCACCGCAGGACAAAGGCCCCAGACATGCTCTTATTCATGTTCTCATATTTACTCTGCTTTGTAAATATTCGAACACTTTGCTTGGTATCTTATCCAACGAACAAAGAGTGACCTTTGAACTACAGAAGAATGACCTAATGCACCTTACTGGCCATCCCCGAGAAGCACAATGGCAGAGCCTCAGGGCGAACAGGTAGAGCTTATTCTTCAGAGAAAGCAAGAGGAAGTCAGAGAGTAAGAAAGTTACAAGCACCGATAATCTTGCCCTGAACAGTACCTGCCATTGAGAGGGCTAATAGGACACACAAAGGGTGCATTAGCGAGAGCAAGAGAAATGTTTTTTTTTTATTTTTCAGTTTTATGATATACTCTCAATGGTCGTTTTCTTATGGTCAGTAGGAAATTTTAGGATGGAAATTCTTCAGTATAAATGCTGTGGAAAAAGTTGACAAGCAGGAAATAGACAAACAAAAACTGACAAAAAGGACAGGCACAAACGCTGACAGGCAGGAAACAGACAGGCAAAAAGGACAGGCACAAACGCTGACAAGCAGTAAATAGACAAACAAAAACAGACAGGAAAGATAGACACAACGCCAACTAGTCGCAAATAAAGACAGACAGAAAGGAGGGGCACTAACCAGTTGTTAAGAGTAATTAAATGAGATTATATTTGACAAACAATCTATTATTATAATTATCATGTAGGTTGACTTTTATATCTATAAATTACTTCATTATTATCACTGAATAACTTTGAGATGATGCAAAACTCCACCTAGTCACTGCATTACAATTATATAATAATAATAATAATAATAATAATAATAATAATAATAATAATAATAATAATAATAATAATAATAATAATAGTTTTAATAAAAATAATAATACACAAGCCCAAGGGTTCCAACAGGAAAAAATAGTCCAACGAGGAAAGGAAATAAGGAAATAGATAAACCATAAGAGAAGTAATGAACAATTAATATAGAATATCTTAAGATCAACAAAAACGTTAAATTAGATCTGCTTCATTTAAATAATTAACAGAGACTTTTTCTATTGAAAAGACGAAAAAGAAGACAAAGTGTTGATTTCTTCAGACCTGATCAAAAGTCCCTCGAAGTCAGCAAAGCTTAGAGAAGACCAAAGTTCAAGAAGGGTTTCGGGTGAAGATCTCTTTTATCACAGGATCAATTTCCTTGTTTGAGAAACTCTCTGTTTCTCTTATTTTTTTTTTCTCTTTTACCAAATTGCTACGTTTAATTTTTTTGTGAAAGGTTTTTATTGGCTAGATTCAGTTTATCAGTCAGGATCTTGATAGGATGAAGAGACGGAGTCTGGTGCGTGAAGAGGTATGTGCACAAGAATTCATAAACTGTATTTTTTGATTGCCTGTTAATTAAATAATAAAACTTTATATATTTGGCTTGTATTCGGCAGACTGAATTCGTATTGCTTTTTAATATGGTTTATAGAAGTAGCTTTGAAGCTTTTGTAATTGGTAGCAAAGAAAAGGGCCAGTAATTAATATGTGGGTAAATATTTACTGTAGCGCAATATTCCTTATGAAGGAAATATATATTTCTGAAGTGTTCATTGGTATTTTTGGACTGTTGTGCTGCAAATAATTAGGGAAAACCGTGTTTTTCAAATTTATAATATTCAAAAATCTATGACTGAAATCCTAGGAACAAGAACATCACCTAAGCTAAAGTTCCCCACCTAACCTAACCTAACATAGGAGCTGTGTCTTTAGCCTACCCTAAGACTAAGTCTTAACCTTGTGCTAGGTGTTTCCCGACCGGCTTCAGTCCTGATAATATAACAATAATCAATCATATTTTGTAATAACCATATTTTTTTTTCTCAATAAATCAATATGAGAGAAGATTAATTATATTACTAATAGAAAAACCGACCTACTTTCACTCCCTCATATGTAAATTAAAACTAAATTATTCCTCTCAAATCCAGCGAAAAAACTATCATTAGTTAAACTCAATTATATTGTAAATAAAGAAACATACTCTCTGTAGAATAGATTTTTGGAATTACGAAAGGAACGAATATCAACTTTATATATTATGAAATTTTGTCTGAGAAACCCTCCCTGCCTTGTGATCGCCAGACTGGGGTTCAAGTCCCGCTCCAGCTAATTAGTTCCTTTAGTGTGTGCATCCTCACCATCCTTGTGAGCTTAGGATTGGGGACTTTAGGGAGTCTATAGTTCTACCTGCTAAGTCATCATCAGCCATTGCCTGGCCCTAAATGGTCGTAGCTTGGATGAAGATGCGGTTGAGCCCTGATCATATTTATAGGTAGTAGGTTGGCCAGGGCACCAGTCACCCGGTGAGGTACTACTGATAGAGAGCTATGGGGTCTTATGACTGGCACAATGGTACTATATTGGATCCTTCTCTCTGGTTACGGTTCATTTCCCCTATTGCTTACACACACACACACCGAATAGTCTGGCATATTCTTTACATATTCTGTTCTGTACTTTTACACCTGACCACACTGAGGTTACCAAACAATTCTTCTTCACCCAAGGAGTTACTTTCCTCTTGGTAAGGGTAGAAGGGACTCTTTAGCTACGGTAAGCAGCTCTTCTAGGAGAAGGACACTCCAAAATTCAAACCATTGTTCTCTAGTCTTGGTTAGTGACATAGCTTCTCTACCATGGTCTTCCACTCCCTTGGGTTAGAGTTCTCTTGCTTGAGGGTACAATTGGGCACACTATTCTATCTTACTTCTCTTCTCCTTTTTTTTTCTTTTATAGTATTTATAGTTTATAAAGGAGATATTTATTTTAATGTTGTTAATCTTCTTAAAAATTTATTTATTTTTCGGTTTCCTTTCCTCACTGTGCTATTTTACCTGTTGGAGCCCCTGGGCTTATATCATTGTGCTTTTCCAACTAGAGCTGTAGCTTAGCAATTAATAATAATAATAATAATAATAATAATAATAATAATAATAATAATAATAATAATAATAATATATGGTCAGTCTCTACAGTAGAGCATTTTCTTGCTTGCTGTCCCTAACCTCTGCCGTTCATGAGTGGAGTTTTAAACCTTTTTATTATTATTATTACTTGCTAAGCTACAACCCTAGTTGGAAAAGCAAGATGCTATAAGTCCAGAGGCCCCAAATAGGGAAAATAGCCCAGTGAGGAAAGGAAAAAAGGAAGAAAAAATTATTTTTAGTACAGTGACAACCTGAAAATAAATATTTCTTATATAAACTGTAAAAACTTTAACATAACAACAGGAAGAGAAATTAGATAGAATAGTGTGCCCGATTGTACCCTCAAGCAAGAGAACTCTAACCGAACAGACAGTGGAAGACCAGGGTATAGAGGCCATGGCACTTTCCAAGAGTAGAGAACAAGAGTTTGATTTTGGAGTGTTCTCCTAGAAGAGTTGCTTACCATAGCTAAAGAGTCTCTTTTACCCTTACCAAGAGGAAAAAAGCCACTGAACAATTACAGTGCAGTAGTTAACCGCTTGGGTGAAGAAGAATTATTTGGTAATCACAATGTTGTCAGGTGTATAGAGAGGAGAGAATCTGTAAAGAATAGGTCAGACAATTCAGCGTATGTGTAGGCAAAGGGAAAATTAACCATAGCCAGAGAGAAGGATCCAATAGAGTATTGTCTGGCCAGTTAAAGGACCACATAACTCTCTAGTGGTAGTATTTCAAGGGGTGGCTGGTGCAATAATAAATGGAAACAAATATATGACCTTGTTTGAATTCGCAAAGAAAATATAAGGTTGATAAAACATTATCATAAATCCAGATTCTCTTTTAATGTTGATTAAACACCTCTATCACGAAATTTAATTATTATATTATACGTTTTTGACCAAATAATTTGTTAAATAATATTGTGAAATAAGACTATTTTCCTTTCGAGAACTTTTGATATCTCATCATTTTTTTTTCAAGAGGTTCTTTATGAATAAATATTACAAATATTATTAGATTCCTTTTTTGTAGTTACAGAAATCTTAGATTTACATCAACGAATACTGATGATTTAACGTTATAATTGCGTGTGGATTTCATACGAAGAACTTTGATTAATTTTATCAAAATTTTTAGAAATAACGTCGTTATCAATAATTTGGTTTGTAAAGAAGAAATATCTTTCTCCTATTCCTAGTTATCATCCTCTATCGTGTAACGAGATATTGAAAACAAATCTTTAATTATTATTATTATTATTATTATTATTATTATTATTATTATTATTATTATTATTATTATCATCATCGTCATGATTATTATTATTATTATTATTATTATTATTATTATTATTATTATTATCATAATAATAAATATTATTACCATTATTATTATTATTATTATTATTATTATTATTATTATTATTATTATTACTATTTCTATTATCATTATTATTCTTGTTGTTGTTGTTGCTGTTGTTATTAATATTAATATCAATATTATTATTATTATTATTATTATTATTATTATTATTATTATTATTATTATTATTAGTAGTAGTAGTAGTAGTAGTAGTAGTAGTAGTAGTAGTAGTATAATTATTATTATTATACCAACCAATTAAGATCTCAGATAATTATCAATCAAATTAAATATCATTATAACACACCAATAAATTATTATTATTATTATTATTATTATTATTATTATTATTATTATTATTATAAAACCAAGGGCCTCAACAGTGAAAAATAGCCGAGTGAGGAAAGGAAATAAGGAAAAAACTAAAGTACATGAAAAGTGATAGAAAGTTAAAATAAAAATTTTAAGTGCAGTACCAACATTAAGGGAAGATCATTCCACAACATGGTCACAACTGGAATAAAACCTCTTTATTATCAATACTACTATTATGATTATTACTATCACATCTACAACCCTAGCTGGAAAAGCCTGAAGCTATATACCCAGGGCTCCAATAGCGAAAAATAGTCCAGTGAGAAAAGGAATTAAATAAACTATAAGAGAAGTATTGACAAATTGAAGTAATTTATTTCAAGAACAGTATCAGATTTAAAATATATCTATCATAAAGATCTGTCAGCCAATTCAAAATAAAACATTCGCTGCAAGTTTAAACTTCTCTTAAGGTTCCTACTGGATGTCAAATTAGACAGGTGATGTGACTCAAAAAAGAGTGGGACAACTAATCACCTTAATAAACAACTTTATATCAATCTTTCATAATCTGGTGATGTTTGAAGCGTGTACTGAAGGCTTGTATTTACGATACCAATCTGTGCTGTATTTGAAAAAAAAAACTTTTTTTTTAGAGAGAATACAATAGAGAATATGGGGAAAAAAATGTTAAATTCTTAGATCATGGTAAAAATATATCAAGTAAAAACAAGCTTGTCACGTTTAATTTCCTGTATTTATGGAATTGTTAAAATGACTATATGTTTTCTGTTATAAGAAGAAACTCTTCAAGGCAAAGTTTAATCTGTGTAGTAAAAGATTTTATTTTGTAACTAAGATCAAATCACAAGAGAGAGAGAGAGAGAGAGAGAGAGAGAGAGAGAGAGAGAGAGAGAGAGAGAGAGAGAGAGAGAGAGAGAGAGAGAGAAGAGAGAGAGAGATTTTTTAAGGATTTTATTATGAGTGAATTGTTACCTAAAATGTAAAGAATAATTAAAAGAAAGATAAAATGGAAATTCTTATTATCATTACAATTGAGAAAGTAAGAATCTGATCCATGTATTTAATAACAATTAACTTCAATATTTTTTTGAATATATATAAAAATTGATTTATCAATTTTCCTATGTTTTTGTAAGTATAAACATTTTATATTATAATTTTCTCACACAGAATTAATCTTTGTTATCGATTAAACTATTGTTCTCCAGCCTTGGGTAGTGCCCTAGTCATTTTTCTGTGGTCTTCTAATGTGTTGAGTTAAAGGGTACACCCAGGCACAATATTCTATTTTATAACTCTTTCTCTTGTTTTTGACGCTTTTTTATAGTTTATATATGAAAGATCTATTTTAATGTTATTACATTACTGTTTTTAAAATATTTTATATCAGTTGTTCACTCCTCTCTTTCTATTTCATTTTTTTTATTGAATTTTATTTACCTCTTTTCTTTCCTCACTGGGCTATTTTCCCTGTGGGGCTCTTGGGCTTATAACATCCAGTTTTATTAACTAATGTTGTAGCTTAGCTAGTAATAATAATAATAATAATAATAATAATAATAATAATAATAATAATAATAATAAAAATGGTCTAGTTCTATACTTTTAGTATATAGGAGAAAAAAATATTCATCTCACCTATTTCATTCAGCTCTCAATTACACCATCGTCACCATACTTCATCATCTTGCATGTAATAATATCAATCAATAGTCTACCCTTTCACCAACCTCTTGATTGCCTTTCTGATTACATTCATAATCAATTCCAAAAGCATAATTAGCATTTCTATAACCCATTCGAGAATTGCTACAGTCAGCTCTACCTCTCTTCTGTCTTCCACATTCATTTCCTACATCTTTTCAGGTTTATATTTTACTCTGATTTTCATGTGTTCACTAAACCTTTTTTTTTCCTCGCATTTACTTCCTTTTAAAATAACTTTTATTTCTTTACTGAACATCTCTCTCTCTCTCTCTCTCTCTCTCTCTCTCTCTCTCTCTCTCTCTCTCTCTCTCTCTCTCTCTCGATGAAAGGCATCCTATCTGTGAGCGGGTAGAATAAACTGAACAACGAAAAATACCTGTAATCCCCTCAAATTATTATTATTATTATTATTATTATTATTATTATTATTATTATTATTATTATTATTATTATTTTTATTATTATTATTATTATTATTATTATTATTATTAGCTGAGCTACAACCCTAGTTTTTAAAGCATGATGCTATAATACCAAGGGCTCCAACAGTGAAAAATAGTCCAGTGAGGAAAGGAAATAAGGAATTAAATAAAGTATATGGGAAATAGTGAACAATTAAAATAAAGTAAAATAAAATAAAATTAAAGTAAAATATATTCGGAGACTAAAAAGAAGACCCGTCTGAAGAAATGTTTCCTTACTTCAGCATTTTCAGTAATTCATGAATTTAAATAAAAAAGAAAACTTTTAAGCCAACCTGTTAGAGGATGCATTTAAATGTCATATGCAACCTAGCATGAGAGAAGAGAAAATAGTTTTCTCTGAGATTGTGAAATATTTCTAGAAATTAAAAAGTTTCTGAGTTCCACAGGATATGAAAGTAATCTTTTTTCCAATTTTACTCAAAAAGAGAAAGGTGTTATTTCCGACAGGCTCTCGTGAGTGAAAATCACATTATTTTAGTAAAAGGATTTTGATCTTTATATAAATCCCTTTCTGAGTTAGGATACCTTAACGTGGTGTAAGGGTTTGTATATAGCCATGACCTGCAAAACTGCACTAGTCAAGGACACCCACACTAGGTTGGTTTGCTCTGAGCGATCAGACTAAAATATCCCACCATCACCAGTCTTCAGCTGGCCAGCGTGGTGGTGAAACTGACCAAACCCCAGACATGAATAAAGACATGTGTGAGGCCTTTGTCCTGCAATGGACTAGACGCTGTTGTATTTGTTGTTATTTGTTAGAGAAACCGGGTATCTTTTTTATGTTCATAGTTTCCATAAATTTATTTATTTTCCTTAAAATCCAAAATTAACTACTCAATACCTTCAAACCTCGAGCACCACAATCTCAAGTTCTAATATAAACAAGTTTGTTTCTAGGTCACATCTCTTTGCTGCTTAGAATATCTTGGAGGTAAGGCCCACACTTACCTCAAGTCTAGATTAACACCGTGATCAGAAACTTTTAGAGATTTAATTATTGAACACAGAACTGTCCAACTGTCCTCAGGCCAGCAGACGAAAACCAGAGTTTGACTAACGCCATCTGTAGGCGACGCACCTAACTAAAACGGGTGAATGCATTGTCTACCAACTTTCAGATCCTCACTATTATTTTTTGTCTTAGAAGCATTATTGGGAATATTGGTACTATGGCGAATTTGAACCTGAAAGTTTATAGCTTCTCCTTTATGGATTATGTTTACTAAGATTATTTATCGCTTTGCTCCTAAGTAGGTTTTTCATGATTTTTTTTTAACTTTATATCCTCCCTATCACTCCTTAAGACGGGCTCTCATTGGCTGATCCCATCTCTCGTTGACCAATTACAGACCAGCACCCTGCAGCTCTTCTTAGTGAAGATCAGTAGATTTGTAGATTTCTGCTTCCCTAATTAAAACTACTACTACTACTACTACTACTACTACTACTACTACTACTACTACTACTACTACTACTACTTGATGTAGATGAAAAACTGCTAATAATAGATGTAATATTGAAAAGTTTTTTATAAAAGACAGATGAACAATGAGGATAAGACAATTTTGACCTTTAGATCAGCAGACCAAATCAACCCTGATTTGAGGCTGATGTTTTCCTAACTTGAACTTTAAAATTATATTCTTCAGATCACAACCAATAACACAGTATTGTATATCGGAAATGTTTCGCTTTATTAGATGGAAATTTGAACGGAGGGTTAATTGGCCTCTTGATTGCTAGATAGGGATTTTTAATTGCTTTTCTTATTTGGAAAATGAAATATATTTTATATTAACAATGTGAAAAATGTGTAAAAGAGGAAATTTTTTGGCATATATATATATATATATATATATATATATATATATATATATATATATATATATATATATATATATATATATATATATATATGGTAAGTCTCTTAGGAATCGTCCTGCTGGGGCATTGTCATTTTCCTCTGTCTGTGCCATTCATGAGACAAGTTTAAACCTTAGAATACCCAGAATCTACTACACACACATATGACTCTGTCATACTGCCAACATGTTCGTACGGATGTAGACGTTGATTTCGTTCATTATTGCTTCTTATTGATAATTTTCGTCCATTAACATGTAATTAATTTTAATCTAATTCTCCTTTAACAAACCAAAGATATCTAAAATTACAATTATTAATACAGATAAATAGGCATTGTTATGTTTTTATGTTTATGAATTGGGAAGGTTGCTAGCAGTGGCGAGGTAAACAAACCACCGAAAGTGTTGCCAATAGCACTCATTCATCATTGTTATCACTACTATATTAGGATTTTGATATTTTATTGGAATTATTACTATTTTTCATATTTAGATATAATCATTAAAGTATTAGTAGAACCAGAAATAGCTAGAATTCAATTAAAGTAATAAACAATTTATTCATTGTTGATGATAGGACTTGGTAGTACCTAACGTTGCTGACTGTCGTCAGTCTTTAGTCTTCTGCCTTTATTCTATTAATATGGCGTCAAATAAACATTCCGGTGAGTGTGTTGATACCCCTCTGGTGGATCTGTGTCGTTTAAAGCGAAATTCTGCCATCGTAAAAGTGCAGGAGCATCACGTTGACAAAGATTGTTTGAGCAGCGTCGTGAACTTTTTGTTCATTCTTTCGAAAATAGTGATGAAGATCCTGACGTTACAGGATACAGCGAAATCGATTATGATGATTGTGAAGAAGTTTGACCTAAATTGAATTACTTTTACCTCACCCAATGTTCTACACTGCGCGGCTGAACGTAGGTACAGTATAGTATTCTCTTGTTGCCTTAAAACAGCAATTTTTCTTTTAGGTTATCCACTACATGATTCATAACTTTTGTAAATAGTATTTGCTTGCATTTTACTGTAAATGTGGGGTCATAAATACTTTTCCCTTCTCAAACAAGAAAATTTACGTTCATATCACTATTAATTTTTTTTTTACAACTTTACGTACACACACACACACACACACACACACACACACACAATATATATATATATATATATATATATATATATATATATATATATATATATATATATATATATATATATATATATATATATATATATATATATATATATATACATATATGTATATATATATATATATATATATATATATATATATATATATATATATATATATATATATATATATATATATATATATAAATATATATATATATATATATATATATATATATATATATATATATATATATATATATATATATATATATATATATATATATATATATATATATATATATATATATATATATATATATATATATATATATATAAGCATAGTTATGCATCACGTAATCGTTGATAAAGTAATCCGAAGCCCAAAGCGATTAATGTACGTCCTCATAAATAATTTCATTTCGGTCAAGTTGCAATAAAATAAGAAAATAATGTCAATCGAGAGAATAAAGTCGATGAACAGAAAAGTGAAAAGAAAAACGCTAGAAATTTGATGGTTATGTTTTGTTAAGGTTACATTTGTTTTATAAGAATTTTATTGTAATAACTATATGCCAATAATTGTTGTATAAAATATTTCTTCATTTCTCGGTGCATTTGTAGTTTTTGTCAGGTAAACAACTGCTTTAAAAGCCTCAATTAATTTTGTCTTTTGGAGATTTTAATCCGAAAGGAATTACAGCCTTGTTTAAGAAAGTAATTATTTATTACCTATTTATTTATTTAGTCAATTTTTCTTTATTTTCTTGATCTTAATACTTCTCGTGATAGATAAGTGTGTCACTTGTTATATTAAGACAAACGGTATTAGTTTTGATACCAGATTCTCTACTCATAGATATCTTACTGAATTAAAGTATATGCCAAGGATATCAGTATTTTGTTTTGAAGGATTGGTGGGCTCCCGGTCAGAAAGGAGAATTCGAACACATAGGAACAACAACAGCAACAACAAATACCAGAGGAACTTCATCTGCTGAAAATAGGAATATAACAAATGTTTTTAATTAACGCTCTAGAAAAAAAAAACATTTTTTTTTTTTCATTTGGGCTAAGGAATAAATAAAAACTAAATCAATTGGGATAATGAGATAAAAAATTAGTATTTATCAACCCTATTCATAGATGCCGCTGCATAAGAAAAAAATTACTTGTTTTTTCAACATTAGATATACAGAATTTATATACTTTTTCATTGTAGTATATTTCATATGGACTATAATATCTAGTTAACTCTGTTTGTATTTATAATTATTTATTATTACATTTTTTATTATATACATACATGTTCTTACAATAATTTAATGATTTGAAGAAATTTTTCGAAGTCTGTTTTAAAAAGTATGATATTTTAAACGCAAA
>NC_090756.1:45356023-45358523 GCF_036898095.1 Palaemon carinicauda | reverse complement strand
TAGTTAAAGAAATTGAGCCTTATCCTCAAAAGATACATAAGTTGCTTGTTTTTTTTTTTTTTTTCGCAAAAATAAGATTTTTATTAAAGAAGGGGATCCGTATCCCAAAAGGTTATATAAATTACTTTATTGTTTTCTTAAAAATAGGATTTTAGTTAAAGAAATGCAGCCGTATCCCCAAAACTTATGCAAATTACTTGATGATTTTCTTGAAATTAGGATATTAGTGAAATTAATTGAGCCCTATCCCAAAATGTTATGTAAATTATATTATTTTTTATTGAAAATAGGATCTTATTTAAAGAAATTGACCCGTACCCCAAAGGGTTATGCGAATTACTTTATTATTTTCTTTAAAGTATGATTTTAGTCAAAGAAACTGAGCCGTATCCAAAAATGTATGTAAATTACTTCCTTGTTTTCTTGAAAATAGGATTTTTTGAAGAATTTGAGCTGCATCCCAAAAGGTTATATAAATTACTTTATATTTATTTTGAAAATATGATTTTAGTTAAAGAAATGGAGCCGTATCCCGAAATGTTATGTAATTTACTTTATTGTTTTCTTAAAGGTAGGATTTTTGTTAAAGACATTGAGCTGAATCCTAAAAAGTAATATGGATTACTTTATTGATTTCTTGAAAGTAGGATTTTAATTTAAGAAATTGAGGCGTATCTTAAAATATTATGTAAACTAATTTGTGTTTCTCTCAAAAGTAGAATTTTGGTAAAAAATAATGGAGCTTTATCCCTAAAAAGTTATTCAAATTACCTAGTTTTTATCTCCAAAAATGAGGATTTTGGTATAGGAAATGGAGCTCTGTCCTAAATAGTTATATAAATTACTTTATTTTTTTCTGGAAAATAGTTGGTTAAAGAAATTATGCCGTATCCGAAAAAGTCACGCAAATTACCTTTTGAAAAAAAAAATTACTTAAAGTATTTGAGACTTATCCAAAAATGGTATTTAAATTACTTTATTGGTTTGTTAAAAAAATGGAATTCTGGTTATGGGAATTGAGCCATATCCCAAAAGCTTATATGAATTACTTTATTGTTTTCTTGAAATTGGATTTTAGTTAAAGAAATTGAGTCGTATACCTAAAGGTTATATAAATTACTTTATTGTTTCTTATGAAATAGGATTTTGGGTAAAAAAAATTAAGGTGTATCCCAAAATGATATATAAATTACTCAATTTTTTCTTGAATATAGTTTTTTTTTTTATTGTTTTCTTGAAGAACTTGAATTTCTGGTAAGGAAATTGAGCTGTATCTCAAAACCCTATATAAATTAGTTTATTGTTTCCTTGAAAATAGGATTTTAGTTAAATAAATTGAGCCGTATCCCAAACAGTTATATAAATTACTCTATTTTATTTCTCTTGAGAAATAGGATTTGTGTTGAAGTAATAGAACCATATCCAAAAATGTTATTTAAATTACTTTCTTGTTTTCTTAAAAAAAATAGAACTCGTGTTAAGGAAATTCAGCCGTATCCCAAAAGCTTATATAAATTTCTTTTTTATTTTCTTGAAAATAGAATTCGTGTTAAAGAAATTATACCGTATATGTGAAAGTAATATAAATTACTTTATTCTACATTAAGGAATAGGATTTTGTGTAAAGAAATTAAGTTCTATACCAATTTTTTTTTTAATTTCTTTATTGTTTTCTTAAAAAAATAGGATTTTAGTCAAAGAAATTGAGCCGTATCCCAAAATGTTATTTAAATTACTTCATAGTTTTCTTATATAAATATGATTTTGGTTTATGAAATTGAGCTCTGTCCCAAAAAGTTATATAAATTACTTTTCATTTTTTAATAGGTTTTAAGTTTTAAAAAATTAAGTTTTATCTTAAAATGTTATTTTAATTACTTTATTGTTTTCTTTAAAAAATAGGAATTTGGTTTAGGAAATTCAGCTGAGTCCCAAAAAGTTATATAAATAATTTTTTTTTTCATGTAAATAAGATTTAAGTTAAAGAAATTGAATGTTATCCGGAAATGTTATGAAGATAATTACCTTTTTTTCGTAAAAAAGAGGATTTTCGTTAAAGAGATTTAGCCGTATCCCAAAATATGATTTAAATTATTTTATTTTCTTTAAAAATAGGATTTTTATGAAGGAAATCCAGCCTTATTTCAATACCTTATATAAATTACTTTATTGCTTATTAAGAAATAGGATTTTGGGTAAAGAAATTAAACCCTCTCCCAAAAATTGATGTAAATCACTGTAACGTTTTCTTAAAAATAGGATTTTCAGTTAAAAGAAATTAAGCTGTCCCAAAAAGTTATGTAAATTACTTCATTATTTTCTTAAAAGTAGGAAATAACGAAATATATAAACCCACAAGAGAAGTAAGGAACAATTGAAATGAAATATTTTAAGAACAGTAACATTAAAAAATCGACCATAAATAAACAATAAAAGGTGTACTTATGCCAGCCTGTTTAACATAAAACCATAAATATACCATGAACTATTAATATTTCTA
>NC_090756.1:45348523-45351023 GCF_036898095.1 Palaemon carinicauda | reverse complement strand
TTCCTTTATTGGTCTCGAATTACCCTCGGAGATTCCTGGTGAAATAAGCCCCTTCCCCTGATGACGTCATATCTAATCACGTCGTTTCCCACGTTAACAGTGATTATAACAAATCCTCTTGAGATGATTGTAAGTTAGTATAGTTTTAAATATATATGAATGCTGCCAATGTCGCGGAGACAATGTGATGAGCAATGACAATATCAAGGGTTGGGTTTATTTCGCCTGGAATCTTTGCAGCGACTATAATCTGGCAAAATAATTCCAGTGAGAAAACGATGTTTGTTAGCATTTTAGTAGATAAGATTATTTAGATATGGAGTTATTTACAATCTCTAAATATATATATATATATATATATATATATATATATATATATATATATATATATATATATATATATATATATATATATATATATATATATATATATATATATATATACAGAAGAACGACAGGGAAAATTAAAATAAGAAATATACGCTTAAGTCCTGACTAGTTTCGTGATACTTCCTCTGAGGAAGTATCACGAAACTAGTCAGAACTTAAGAGTATATTTCGTATTTTCATTTTCCCTGTGGTTCTTCTGCATCTGAGCATCACGTTTTCCTGTGATTTTTACGCATATATATATATATATATATATATATATATATATATATATATATATATATATATATATATATATATATATATATATATATATATATATATATATATATATATATATATATATATATATATATATATATCTATATATATATATATATATATATATATATATATATATATATATATATATATATATATATATATATATATTATATATATATATATATATATATATATATATATATATTTATATAATATATATATATATATATATATATATATATATATATATATATATATATATATATATATATATATATATATATATATATATATATATATATATATATATATATATATATATATATATATATATATATATATATATATATATATATATATATATATATATATATATATATATATATATACATATATATATATATATATATATACAATCAATAGAGTATTGAAATAATGTTTTGCTCATAATAATCAATGATTCCAATCATAAAAATTCTACTAGATCCTTCTTCTCTAATGTTTTCTAAGTAATTACTTATCGATAAACTTCGTCAGCTGCAATGAAAGATTTAATAGTAATTAGTTACATTAAGATTTCCATTGATAAACTATTAGGATGTTTTTCAAACATCACAGAACTCGTTTTACTATGTTTTAATGAAGCACTTATCTATATAGATCTATATTCAAAATGTCAATTTCTGAATTACTAAAAGGTATATCAATATTTTACAATTACTAAAAGAAGGAGCATTTTTGATAATCATTTGAGTTTTATAAGAGAAAAAATGAGCAATTACTTAACAGAAAAGGCAGAATTATTAATTACTAATCAAAATAAAAGCTTCCCACAACTTTAAAGGTACAGAAGTTTATCGAAGTTTGTTCATAGTTTTTTCCTTTTCGGTCTTCCAATAACAAATTGGAGAACATTTTATTTTGTCATTGAATAAATTCACTGCAATCCTTACAAATGTATCCATTTTCGAATTTATCAATCGTTAATTTATAATAGGTACTATGCAATCGATGGTATTTTGTTAGTAAGTTCTTAGTAATGTTAAAATATATGTGCTGTATATGGGTATCTTAAGTTTCATGGGAATTATACTAAAACTGTACTTGTTCAGTGGCTACTTTCCTTTTGCTAAGGGTAGAAGTGACTTTTTAGATATGGTAAGAAAGTCTCATAGGATAAGTACTCTCCAAAATCAAACCAATGTTCTGTAGTCTTGGGTAGTGTCATGGCTTCTGTACCATTGTCTTCCGCTGGGTTAGAGATCTCTTGTTTGAGGGTACATGCAGGTGCACTATTCTATCTGGTTCGCTATTCCCTTTCCTCACTGAGCTATTTTTCCCGGTTGGAGGCCTTGGGCTTAAAGCATTCTGCTTTTCCAACTAAGTGAAATACTACAAGCTGCAAACCGTTGCCGCGCGAGGCAGCGGCGAAAAAATCCCGCCACCATGTGTTATCCTATGGGACCTGACATACTAGAGAAACCGACGTGTTTTTTTTTTTTTTTTTTTTTTTTTTCTGCCGCACTTGTTGGCGGGAAAAATAATGCCACGGCCGCGCTCTGTCGTGGTTTTTAGAGTCAACACATGTTAAGCTATGGCTACTGACATACTATGCCACGCGCGGCGGCGGGAAAACATTTATCTTTTCTGGTATATATATATATATATATATATATATATATATATATATATATATATATATATATATATATATATATATATATATATATATATATATATATATATATATATATATATCTACTAATGAAGCCTAAGTATGTTAAAAATCCCCATGTATTACTTCTATTATTTCCTTATATTTTCATTACTTCATTATTAATGCCAA
>NC_090756.1:45326023-45333523 GCF_036898095.1 Palaemon carinicauda | reverse complement strand
AACCATTGGCGAGAATATTTTAACCTGGAAAAGTCTACACCAGCGCGTCAATACAACTGACTGTTACGGGAAAATTTAAAAGGACGTTTGCCCGGATTTATCTTTCTGTTTTCCCGCCTTTTGTCATTCGCCAGAAGAGGAAATGGTAGATAGGATAGAGAGGTGAAATAAACTGATATTTAGTGTCACCTTGTATCATTCTTTTTGTGAAATCAATGAAACACTAAGGAGAATTGAATTTCAGATCAGGATAGAGATTGGTAGAAGAGGTGATTTAAAAATTGCCTTTAAATCATTATCAATTGCTATGATAAGAATATTTTTTTGAAATCTACTCAACTGAATTCGACAGCAACTGAAGTGAATCTGTCAAACTTTTTTCTTGAAAACCTGAAGTTTAACAGTAAAACTTTTTTCTCAAAGGGGTGGGGGTCCGTGAGCCCCCAAGACCAACCCCCAGTACCACTCTGGATCCGCTAATGGATAATAATCGACGTCTTCTCACCTAAAGAGATTCGGTCGTTGGTGAGACATTGAACGCTTTTTCTTATCTCTAAGATAACGACGATGAGTCACTTGTCTTGTCCTCTGAGATTTCTCTCTCTCTCTCTCTCTCTCTCTCTCTCTCTCTCTCTCTCTCTCTCTCTCTCTCTCTCTCTCTCTCTGGGGTTTTCAATAAAAAAAGTTTGTTAAACTTGGGGCTTTCAATAAAGTTTGACTACTAAACTTTGGTTTTTCAAGAATAAAACTTTGATTGTTAAACTTGTCATATTGGTAGAAAATATTTATTTCGTCAGTTCTCTTTATTTTCAGATTTTATTCTTCAATTAGGTTATTTTGTTGTTAAGAGTTTTTTCCTACGACGGTGTTCTTACTGCAATGTCAAAAAATATTTTTGATTCAACATTTGAAAGAAAACCTATCCACATGGGGGCCAAGCCCAGATAAATAGGGAGGGTTGACGTCAGGAAGGGCATCCGGTTGTGAAAATCCCCGCCAAAACCCATGAAATGGAAGCTATTATAGATGAACCGATGACCGCTAGGGCGTACCCCGTAGGCGACGCGCAGATACATCGCCCTAATTCTGCGAGAAATAAGCAAGGGCTACTGCAAAGAGGGCGACTGCAGTTGCAGAAGCGAGCCCCAAATTCTATTAGAATTTGCACCTTGAATGTTGGAACCATGATAGGACATGGAAGAGAAGTTGCCGATATGATGGATAGGAGGAAAGTACAGATTTTCTGTGTGCAGGAGACAAGATGGAAGAGAAATAAAGCCAAAGAGATTAGAGCAGGATATAAACTTTTTTTATAGTGGATGCACAGAGCGAGGAAGGAATGGAGCTGGAATCATAATAACTGGAAAGCTCGAGAGTTGTGTTTTGGGGGTGAAAAGACTAAATGATAGAATAATGCGTATGAAAATAGAATAGGATGGAGAAATACTAAATGTTATCAGTGTGTATGCACCTCAGACAGGTTGTCCAGAAGAGGAAAAAGATGATTTTTGGAGACAGCTGGATCAGGAAAGGATTAACATATCAAATGAAGAACTGTTAATGATAGGAGGAGACCTAAATGGCCATGTAGGGAGAAATAGCCTGGGCCTGGAAAGAATACATGGAGGATGGGCTTTGGGAGATTGGAATCAAGATGGTGAAAGGGTTATGGACTTTGACGTTGCGTTTTATATGGCAGTAATCATCACTTTCTTCGAAAAACAGACAAAATATCTACAACGTATAGAAGTGGTGGGACAGAATCCCAAATTGATTTTGTATTAGGTAGAAGGGTACATGTAAAAGAGATAAGAAACTGTAAAATATTCCCAGGAGAAGCTGTAACTCCCCAGCATAGACTCTTGATAGTAGACTGGGATAGGAAGAGATCAATAGGAGGTAGGCAAGAGATGACTCCAAAGATATGATGGTGGAATCTGAAAGAACCAGAATATAAGAATACATTCATAGAGAGGATTTTAGTCGAGCTTGGCACTTGAGATTATGAGGATGTGGATGAGTGGTGGGAACAGAACAGCAGTATTCTGAAAAGAGTTGGCAGAGAAGTTTTAGGGATGCCAACAGGAAAAGGGCCAAAAGACAAAGGAACTTGATGGTGGAGTAAATATGTACAAGAAAAAATCAAGATCAAGAGAAATGCAAAGAAAGGGTATGATGAAACAGGCACTGAAGAAGATAAGGAGAGAAGTAGATTAGCAAAGAAAGGAGCTAAAGTGGCAGAGGCACAGTCAAAACAGCAAGCATTGGATATGTATATGAAGATTTTACCACAAAGAAGGGTCAAAAGCATATTTACTAGATTGCTAAAGGAAGGAATAAAGCGAACAAAGATATTACCCACATTAACCCTGGATAGGTACGCTCCTCGGACACCCCTTTAAGGGTATACTCGGACGCGCGCGACCCCGACGCCAAAAAAAATTCTTGAAAAATCAGTTTTTGCAGTAACCTCCTTTTTTCTTTTGCCAAAAAAAACTTCAATGAATGCTTAAAACAACTGTAAAGATAAATACTACTCATCTGCAGAAAAACTATTTATTATAAATATTTTTAAAAATTAAGTAGAAAAAAAAGAACTTACATAAAAATTAAAAAAAAAAAAGTTTGTACATATATACACAGATCCTTTTAGGAATTGATTCTTGAATGTTTAGGACACATCTCGATGTATTTTGGATGAAGTCAGACCCATGGAGGTGAAGATCTGAAATGAGAAAAAAAGGGTAACTTTTTTTGGTCCAAAAAATTTGTCCAAATTTCATGAATTTTTTGGGGTACCCAAATGAAATAGGAGGTGGCTATTTTTTTTAGGGAATAAACATATGTTATCCTAAAATAGAAATATGTAAAAAAATCTTCATTATTTTGTAAATTACATTTATATCAGGGGCCATATCTAAAGGTAATTTTTTGAGTACTTAGAAATGTCGTAAAAAAATACATATATTTAATATATAATATGATATTTATGCAGGTAAAAATATACCAAAATATCACAAATTCTATAGGGAACAAGAATATATATAGATTGGGCAACTTATGTTTCGGATATGTCCACAAAATGGCCGCCAACCACACTGACTCAGACTCCATAATCTGCCACTTGAAATGTAGGAAGGGTATGTCAATTTCAAGGTGTTATTTACTAATCTAATTATTCTTGGATATGCATAAAATTTGTATGGTGGGTTGCTGGATAATTGTCGATTATTTTTCGACTATAAAATTAAAATTCTGACCCCAAAAAAATTTTTTGAAGGGAAATAAAATCGAAAAAAAATGTAAAACAATATAATATTTTAGCTAAAAAAATTTGATGATATTCAATCAAAAAAGAAGTAAACAAAATTTTCCGACAAATAAACATCTAGAGGAATCATTACTCTGTGATAGTTCCCTAGTACGTAGTAATTTTGAAAGAAATGGGAAAAAACGAAAATATGGCAATCACAGGAAAATCGAACACATACCTATATATACGTCATATCTGGCTAAAAATAAAGATAGGCATGGGTAGCCAGATCATCTAGAAACACTTTCCAACACTATAAAAATACAAGTTTTGCGACACTACTTGCCAATTCCTTACGGTAACATGACTAAGCAAAAAAATGCAAAACAAATAAAAAGGGGCACTCGCGGAAAAATGGCCAACATTCTAATATACGGCATTTCAGAAAAAAAAAAAATTCAGCCACGTGCTACGCAAACCATCAAGGCATATTTTCCGACAAATAAACATCTAAATGAATCATTAATCTGTGATAGTTCCTTAGTACGTAGTAATTTTGAAAGAAATGGGAAAAAACGAAAAAAATAGCAATCACAGGAAAATCGAACACATACCTATATATACGCCATATCTGGCTAAAAAAAAAAAAGATAGGCATGGGTAGCCAGATCATCTAGAAACACTTCCCAACACTATAAAATTATAAGTTTTGCGACACTTCTTGCCAATTCCTTATGGTAACATGACTAAGCAAAAAAATGCAATACAAATAAAAAGGGGCACTCGTGGAAAAATGGCCATTCTAATATACGGCATTTCAGAAAAAAAAATTTCAGCCACGTGCTAGGCAAACCATCAAGGCAAATTTTCCGACAAATAAACATATAAATGAATCATTACTCTTTGATAGTTCCTTAGTACGTAGTAATTTTGAAAGAAATGGGAAAAAACGAAAAAATGACAATCACAGGAAAATCGAACACATACCTATATATAAGTCATATCTGGCTAAAAAAAAAAAAAGATAGGCATGGGTAGCCAGATCATCTAGAAACACTTTCCAACACTATAAAAATATAAGTTTTGCGACACTTCTTGCCAATTCCTTACGGTAACATGTCTAAGTAAAAAAATGAAAAACAAATAAAAAGGGGCACTCACGGAAAAATGGCCAACATTTTATAATACGCATTTCAGAAAAAAAAATTTCAGCCACGTGCTAGGCAAACCATCGAGGCACATTTTCCGACAAATAAACATCTAAATGAATCATTACTCTGTGATAGTTCCTTAGTACGTAGTAATTTTGAAAGAAATGGGAAAAAACGAAAAAAATGGCAATCACAGGAAAATCGAACACAAACCTATATAAACGCTATATCTGGCTAAAAAAAAATAGGCATGGGTAGCCAGATCATCTAGAAACACTTTCCAACACTATGAAAATATAAGTTTCGCGACACTACTTGCCAATTCCTTACGGTAACATGACTAAGCAAAAAAATGCAAAACAAATAAAAAGGGGCACTCGCGGAAAAATGGCCAACATTCTAATATACGGCATCTCAGATAAAAAAAAAAGACATGCACGTGTTAGCCCAACCATCAAGGCACACTTTCTAACACATAAACATGAAAAAAAAATCAATAATATACGGCAATTCCTTACTACGTAGTAAATTGGCAACTTCAGTTAAATACCCAATATACCAATAACTACGTCGTATCTGACAAAAACAAAGTCACGCATGGGTAGCCAGATCATCTAGACACACTTTCCAACACTAAAAAAGCAAAAGTTTTACGACACTATTTGGCAATATCTTACGGAAAAATGACTTGGCATAAAAATGAAAAAAATTTTAAAAGGGGCACTCGCGGTAAAATGGTCCTCGTGGTGATGAACGACATTTTAACTAAAAAAAAAATCATGCACATGGTAGCCAAACAATCCACCAAGACTTTCCACAACTGATAACCTATACAAGTTGCACCATTCTACGACAATTTCATAATACGTTATGATACGTGATAATTATGCAAATTACCTTAGAAGGGTAAACTCGGTCGCGCTCGACCCCGACGCGTCTCAGAAATCAGGGAAGGAGTACAGCTACAGCAATGCACATCTGGACACTACTAGAGCGTGTAGGCGAGACACCTACTGCAGGTCGATCACCCACAAATTCAGTCACGGGGGTGAGTCACGTGAGAAAAACCTCTTTTTTTTTTTGACGCTCGAGGTCGCAGACGACCCACCGTACCGTTCCAGGGTTAAGCAGATAAAGAATGATAATGTAGTGGTAATGTGTAGCTCAAGTGATATAAAAGCAAGGTATAAGCAATATTTTGAAAGATTGCTAAATGAAGAAAATCCGAGATCTATAATTGCAGATGAAAATGCAAATTTAGGAATGGTAAGAGATATAGATAGAGAAGAAATTAAGGTTGCCCTTAGCAAGATGAATAATGGAAAAGCTACGGGTCCTGATGAGATCCCAGTGGAAGTCTGGAAATGCTTGGGGGAATTTGGAGTGGATATGCTGTGGGATCTGATGAGAAAGATACACCGGAAAGGAAAGATGCCCAGAAAGTGGAGGAATACCTTTTTAATACCCATATTCAAAGAAAAGGGGATGTACAAAATTGTAATAATTATAGAGCAATCAAACTCCCCCCACATGCTATGAAGGTTTGGGAAAGAATTATAAAGTGAGGATCAGGGAAGAGACCATGATTGGAGAAGAGCAGTTTGGATTTATGCCAGGCAGAAGCACGATGGATGCAATGTTTGCACTAAGGCAATTGATGGAAAAATATAGATAAGGCCAAAAGGAATTACATATAGTATTCATTGACTTAGAGAAGGCTTATGATAGAATTCCACGACAGGAGATATAGAGATGTTTGAGAGAGAGGGGAACACCCGAGAAATATGTTAGACTGATTAGAGATATGTATGAAGGAGCAGGCACACAAATAAGAACGAGTGTTGGTTTTACCGAGACGTCTGAAGTGGGAGTTTGGTTATACCAGGGGTCGTCATTAAGCCCCTATTTGTTTAATATAATAATGGATGTAATTACTGAAAGAGTGAGGGAAAAGTCACCATGGACCATGCTGTTTGCAGATGATATAGCTCTGTGTGATGAAACCAGAGAAGGATTGGAGGGGAAGCTGGAGAGAAGGAGAAAGGAATTGGAGAGCAAAGGGCTAAAGATCAGTAGAACAACAACAGAGTATATGTGTTGCAATCCTCAGAACCAATTAAATGATATAAATTTGCTGGGCTTTCGAAATAGTAAAGAGGACAGAAAAATTCAAGTACCAAGGGTCATATGTGGAGGAAAGAGCAGAACTCCAAACGGAAGTGAACAGTAGAATTCAAACTGGATGGAATAATTGGAAAAGAGTGTTGGGAGTGTTGTGTGATCGAAGGATAAACTTAAAGTTAAAGGGAAAGGTACATAAAACTGTAGTGAGACCTGCCATGACATATGGTTCAGAGACCTTGCTCATGAAAAAGATATTTGAGAAGAAAATTAATGTTGAAGAGATGAAAATGCTAAGATGGATGGCTGGGATCCCGAGACTGGATAAAGTTAGGGATGACTTGGTAAGGGGAGCAACAAAGGTTACAGAGGTCTCAAAGAAAATCCAAGAAAAGAAACTACACTGGTTTGGGCACGTAATGAGGAGAGACCAGGAGGAAGTTGGGCGGAGGATGCTGGATATGGATGTTCCAGGTCGGAGGAGGAGGGAGACCAAAGAGAAGGTGGATGGAGTGTGTAATAGCAGATATGACGGAAAAAAAAATCTCACAATGGAGGACAGAGGAGATAGAAGAACTTGGAAACGGCTCTCTAGAAATAGCGACCCTGCAGAGCGGGAAAATCTTTAGTCGAAGAATTTATAAGAAAATCTATGAAAGTCACGAGCATTAGTGTCAAACCCATTTTAATCACAAATATGTAGATTAGGGTCAATACGAACTTTTATCGCCTTCAATGGGCAAATGGTTTAAGTTTATTTCCTTATTGTATTAACTCATAAACAGCCATTTTTTTTTAATCCCCTTATGTCTTTATTCTTGACCCATATTTCATATGAAATCCTAAACTATTTGTGGCTGAATGCAGGAAAGTCACCTATTTAGTGATAGCATCATACAGAGCTATTTGTTGAAATTCTCTGAATTGTTTATCATGTGCAATACACAAGGGTAAGTGAAGCAGCATTACACTGGC
>NC_090756.1:45308523-45313523 GCF_036898095.1 Palaemon carinicauda | reverse complement strand
GTGGGACTGTGATAACAAGGCGAAAACAAATGCCCAAGTTCCCAGTGCTAAAAAAAGGTGAAATAATGAGCAAATCTTGCAATAATCTCTTATGCTTGAAGTGGCATCATAAGCGAGAAGTTCACATTCTTTCTTCTGTGCATAAAGGAAACATGGTTCAAACAGATAAGCTCGATCATTTCACCGGTGAAAAGGTACAAAAACCACATGCTGTAGTAGAATATAATGTAAAAATGCGTTTAGTTGATAAAAGTGATATGTATATGAGCACCAATGAATGTATGAGAAAAAGCTCTAAGTGGTATAAGAAGTTATTTTTTCATATGATAGATATGTGCCTTCTCAATGCATATACGACGTACTAGGTAAAAACTGGGAACAAGCCTCCATTTAATTATTTCATAAAGCAGGTGATAAGGCAATTAATATATAGATATCAGGGAGCAGTAGTAAGAGCGAGGGAAGTAGGAGTGATTGGTGATAATATAACGCGCTTGACAGGATGCACTGGCAAACATTTCCCAGCGTCATTTGCCCCCTCGGAAAATAACCCCAAGCCTCGAAAACGCTGCCACGTTTGCTCCCATAGTACTAAGAAAGAAAGGAAATCGCAGAGAACATATTATAAGTGTTCTGCATGTGATGTTCCTCTTTGCATTGAGCCATGCTTTAAAATATACCATACTGTAAAGGTTTTCTAATTTTGTTTGTAGCTAAGGATAAATGTATTTTATTTTAGATATATTATTTTCAGTTTTTATTTAATATTCATAACCTTGTCAAGTAATAAAAATGTAAATACAGAATAATTAGCCATGTTTTAAAATATACCATACTGTGAAGGTTTTCTAATTCTGTTTGTAGCTAAGGATAAATGTATTTTATTTTAAATATCTTATTTTCGGTTTTTTTTTTTTTTTTAGTATTGATAACCTGTCAAGTAATAAAAATGTAAATACAGAATAATTAGCCATGTTATAAAATATACCATACTGTAAAGGTTTTCTAATTCTGTTTGAAGCTAAGGATAAATGTATTTTATTTTAAATATCTTATTTTCGGTTTTTTTTTTTAGTATTGATAACCTTGTCAAGTAATAAAAATGTAAATACAGAATAATTAGCCATGTTTTAAATATACCGTACTGTAAAGGTTTTCTAATTCTGTTTGTAGCTAAGGATAAATATATTTTATTTTGAATATCTTATTTGCGTTTTTTTTTTTTTTTTAGTATTGATAACTTTGTCAAGTAATAAAAATGTAAATACAGAATAATTATGCTTTTTTACGTATCCTGATTATCTTGAAATGATGCGCTGGAAGTAATTAAATATCTCTCTCGTCCAATTATAATAATTTTTTCTCTATATCACACAAATAAGTATCTATGTTAATTTGTGCACATAATTATGATCATTTGTAAGAGTAAAACTTTTGTGAGACTGATAATTATAGTATGCATATAAGAGAGCATTCTTCTCTGAAATTATTTTTTTATGTAACTATGAAAGAATATATAATAACAACCATCTGCAACAACATTTAGTGGTCTAATAAAAATGCAAGTAGGCAAATCAAAATATCTACTTATCCTAATCAATATGTCGATTATAGGGTACCATATATAATGTTTGTAAAATAATTATAATATGCTTCGTAATAATGGGAAAACTATTATAGGCTACTCATTAAAAAAACGAGTTGAAGGTAGTAATTAATATTTTTAAGAAATTAAATCTTATAAATCTTTTACAACTGCGTGGAGAGTAATCAAATACTTATTGTCCTATGTTCGTAAGTGAGAGCAGTGCAAATACAAGGAGTGAAGGGTTTAGAACAAAGACCAAGTGTTGTCACCGATGTCATTCAGAGGTAGACCTATAAGCTGACAGATTATCCTCCATAAGAGGCCGCCTGCTGCGTCTTTAATTTACCATCAAAATCAGACTCCACACCGTCCTTCCCACTACTATATCCCCCCGGTCTCGGAATAATATGCTCTTACGGCTGGCAGCGGAATTTACGACCTTTATTCGCAAATAAAAGTTCATACAGTTAATTTCACAAGATTTGTTATATACCAATGGATTCGGCATTTAATGCTCTTTCTTCCAAAGTATATATAAACACATTTACCTTAACTTATTTTTTCCTAAATCTTGCCGTTGTGGTGGACGGACACGATCCGAATGGGGCCGCAGTGAAGTGGTTAAAAACATAAATTTTAAAAAGAAAAATTAAAAGTTATGTCTATTATTAGCTGTTTATTTCCTTTTACAAATATCTTCAAAAAAAAATCTTTAGAATTTTGAAGTATTTTCTAGTACCACCTTGAATAAGTCTTTATTATAATGAAAGGATTTATTTGTGATTTGCTTTTAGTTTGTGACCTGGGAAAGGTGGTCCAGCTAGCGGTTGTGACCTGGGAAGGGGGGTCCGGGGGCTTGCCCCGTGATAGGTGTTGTGACTTGGGAAGGGGGTCCAGGGGGCTTGCCCCCTGGTTAGGGGCAGTGACCTGGGAAGGGTGGTCCAGCTAGCGGTTGTGACCTGGGAAGGGGGGTCCGGGGGCTTGCCCCGTGATAGGTGTTGTGACTTGGGAAGGGGGTCCAGGGGGCTTGCCCCCTGGTTAGGGGCAGTGACCTGGGAAGGGTGGTCCAGCTAGCGGTTGTGACCCGGAAAGGGGGTTCCGAGCGCTTGCCCCCTGATAGGGGTTGTCACTTGGGAAGAGGATCCAGTGGGCTTGCCCCCCGGCTAGGAGCAGTGACATGGGAACTACTCGGTTACGTTAGGTGGGTTTGTTAGGTTCTGTATCGTTTTACAAATCACAAGTGTTTAATAATCACATTATGTGAGGAAAAAATTAAAATGAATTTCCTTAACAAATGCATAGCAAACAACCCTCTTTAATTGGCCATGACATTTTATTTTCCTTTCATTTCATTTTCGGAAAGAACATAAAAAACTGCATTAGAAAAGTGCATTTTGGTTTAATAGATTTTGCGGCAATGAAACCGAAAAGATCCGGGCTGTAGCTTATACAATAATAATAATAATAATGATAATAATAATAATAATAATAATAATAATAATAATAATAATGATGATGATGATGATGATGATGATGCCTTTATAAATGCATTAAAAACTTACAGAGCTATCGGTGTTTGAATTTTGTCAATTTTCAAACTATAAGCTTAGGAATTTTGGATTTTATTATAAACGAGGTAAACTCTTACCATAATGAATCCCTCGTATATACTATGATAAGAACGATGTAGCACACAGGCATGTGCGTATGAAGATACTTGATATTATAAATAAAAAAATAGACAATATTATTTTACAATTTATTACATTTGAATTATTCCATTATTTGTTTCAAGACGTTTTTCTAATTTCGACCCAGAATTACATTAGTGTGTGCCTCACTGATTTGTTCGTGGTATTCTACAAATACGAATAGTTTATTTTGTAGAATTCGATTCGCCTATTCTAACTATTATATGATCCATTTGGGTGTGCAAAACTCTATTGGTATTATTCGATAAATTACTTCTGACTTCAGATTATTTCTAATTATAAAAAGAGAAAAGAGAAAAAAGTGTTTGGTGACTCGTATATTACTTTTGGATAATTCTGGAGAGAGAGAGAGAGAGAGAGAGAGAGAGAGAGAGAGAGAGAGAGAGAGAGAGAGGGGGGGTGGGGGATGAAGAATGGAATTAATATGAAATCGCCGTATAATGAATTCAAATCATATATCCAATGATATAAATTTAAACCTTTCAATATAATTTTCTTGGTAAAAATAAATCAAGACACATAATTAATTGATAATATTTGCCTTTTTATCACTTAACAAAATATAAATTTTCATAAGGTAAATACTATCAAGAATTGACGTGATACTGTTAGAATTAACCTAACCGGCTCTCGACTCAAATCCACTTATAGATATTCAAGTTTATATTACACATTTGCATCAGGAATTTAAAACGTTCCCGATTCCACTTAATATTAAACTCACTCTGATTAAAGAGATTTTTCTATCGACAAATTGTTAATTACTTTTCGAAAAACTAAATAGGAAATACTAAATGAAAGACAATATCATATGTTACAGAAAAGTCATTTCATTTTCTATAATTCTGTTATAAAAAAGAAGCCTTTGTGTCTTGTAGCTTATCATTTGTTTCGTTTGAAGAAAAAAAAAATATTGAAATCATAATAAAATACCTTGATACGGAAAGTTTTCATAATTATGTTTAAAGTTGAAATATGAATAGTAATTCCTTTCCTTTGTTTCTATAATATAAGATATTTAAAGGTTAATAATCTTCGAGTTCAATTTCAATAAATTCAGTCTTTTACATTAGGATAAAAAACTGCATAGCTTAAATGTTAAGCATTATTATTATTATTATTATTATTAATATTATTATTATTATTATTATTATTATTATTATTATTATTATTATTATTATTATTATTATTATTATTATTATTATTATTTCTACTTTTATTATTATTATTATTATCCTTATTATTAATATTATTATTATATATCTAAGCTACTACCCTATTTGAAAAAGGTGGATGCTATAAGCCCATGGACTACAACAGGGAAAATTAGCCAAGCGAGGAAAAGAAATAAGGAAATAAATAAAGTACAGAAGAAAAGTAACGAAAAAAAAGAATATGAAATATCTTAAGACCAGTAAAAACGTTAAAAAAGACATATCGTATAAAAGCTATTAAAACAGACTCATATCAGCCTTTTCAACATAAAAGTTAAATCATTCGCTGCAAGTTTGAACTTTTGAAGTTCCACATAAAAGGAATGAGATATTGAAATACCAAACTGTCAAAAACCATAACTTTAATCGGAATTTCTCAGTAAAAACCTTGCAGTTCTCAGCTGTAAAATAAAAAAATCAGGCGACTGTAATTTTTACCCTACTTTGTTATTATCTTATACGAGTTGATGATCGTAATATCACTCC
>NC_090756.1:45283523-45303523 GCF_036898095.1 Palaemon carinicauda | reverse complement strand
GCGGCGCTGAATCGGCGGTGCTGAGCTGGCGGCGCTGGAATGTCCCTATCCCATATATATATATATATATATATATATATATATATATATATATATATATATATATATATATATATATATATATATATATATATATATATATATATATATATATATATATATATATATATATATATATATATATATATATATATATATATATACATATATATATATATATATATATATATATATATATATATATATATATATATATATATATATATATATATATATATATATATATATATATATATATATATATATATGTGTGTGTGTGTGTGTGTGTGTGTGTGTGTGTGTGTATGCGTGTGTGTGTGTAAATTGAGCCAAGAAAAAGGTGATTATGTACTTTTCCTATTTAACTTGAAAATATTTGCCAGTATTATAATGCAAATTGTACCATGATTTCGAATATATGAATATTCTGGGCTGGACGAAAGAGAGAGAGAGAGAGAGAGAGAGAGAGAGAGAGAGAGAGAGAGAGAGAGAGAGAGAGAGAGAGAGAGAGAGAGATGATAATGACGATAGGGCTCAATACAACATCGTATAAAACTCACATAAATATTTCAAATAATTTTTCTTGTCACAAATAAATTCATAATTCATTAATATTTATTTCATAAACTATTAATATTCGTAGGGAAAATAATACAGCATTTTATGATGCTTTTATGTTTATGCAAATGAGCAATATATGTGTGGGTTGGAATACGGTATTGTTTTATTACAATCGGTCTAAAGTTTCCTAAAATATTTGCGTGAGAAAAGTAAATATCAACAGGAAATCAATACTGTACTTGATTATTTACAGGAAATTCAAAGTAAACAAACACATAGATGTTTGTTTACATCTTCCCCGACCATTTACTCTAGGATAATAATCCCTGATTCATAGAATTCCATTTCCCTGCCGTTTCATAACCTTATATCGAAGAAGGAAAATGTAGAGAGACGTAGCAGGCTATTGTCACCATCAAAATCTGTGCTAATATCTTTACTGTACTTTACTATCTGCCATTACTGTCTGCCAATACTATCTGCCATTACTGTCTGCCATTACTGCTCCACATTAATGTCTGCCATTACTGTCTGCCATTACTGTCCATCATTACTGTTCACCATTACTGTTTGCCATTACTACCCGCCATTACTATCAGCCATTACTGTCTGCCATTACTATCCGTCATTACTGTTCACCATTACTGTCCACCATTACTATCTGCCATTACTGTTCGCCATTACTATCCGCCATTACTGTCTGCCATTACTATCCTCCATTACTGTGTGTCATTACTCGCCTCCATTACTGTCTGCCATTACTCTCTGCCATCAGTGTCTGCTATTATTCTCCTCCGTCACTGTCTGCTAGTACTCTCCACCATTACTGTCAGTCATTACTCTCAGACTCTCTGCTATTACTTTCCTCCATTATTCTCCATCATTACTCTCCGCCATTGTTCTCCGTCATTACTCTCCGCCAATACTCTCCATCATTACTCTCCACCATTACTCTCCATCATCTCTCAATCATTACTCCCTACCATTAATCTTCGTCCTTACTCTCTGCTATTACTCTCCACCATTACTCTCCTCCATTATTCTCCGTCATTACTATCCATCATTACTCTCTGCCGTTGCGGCCTGCCATTACTCTCCACCAAATACTCTCCGTCATTACTGTTCACCATTACTGTCCGTCATTACTGTCTGCCATTACTCTTTGACTCTCAGCAATTACTCCCCAACTCTCAGCCATTACTGTCCACCATTACTCTCTGAATATCTGCCATTACTGTCCGCCATTACTCCCCTAAAAAACATAAAAAAGAGCCAAGGGAATAATGTATAAAAAACTTTTACCAAATGGAACTGCACAAGCTAAGTGGTTCAACAGAGAAATAGCTAATGCAATAAGAAGTAGAGAGGGTAAACATAAATTAATGGGTTCACAGTCTTCAATTTATGAAATTTCCCAGCACAAGAAGTTAAGCCGAAGAGTGGATAAACTAGTTAGAAAGGCCAAGATCAATGAAGAGAAAAGAGTGGCTTCAGCTAGTAAAGAAAACCCAAAAGAATTCTTCTGCATATGTAAACAGTAAAAAACCAATCAAAGACAACATTATCCCATTAAGAGAGTCGGAGGGTAATCTTATAACAAATGATTTGGGAAAAGCTGAACTAATGAGTGCATGTTTCACAACTGTATTCACTAGGGAAGAATCAACGACCCTCCCCGAACCAGCTACTAAATATGAAGGGCCACAACCACTAAATACAATTACTTTTACAATGGATGATGTCCAAAGGAAAATAAAAGGGCTTAGTAAGTCTAAAGCACCTGGTCCAGATGATATTAATACAAGAGAGACTATAGAACTAGAAGAGGATTTAACCCTGCATTTTTACAAAATGTTCAGAAAGACAGCTAACTAAAGAAATGTACTACAAGGATGGAAACTAGGCAATTTGCCTCCAATCTACAAGAAGGGGCAAAAGAAGAACCTGACAACTACAGACCAGTATGTCTAACTTCAGTGGCTTGCAAAATTTTTTATCCGATTATAGTAGATTCAATAGTAGACCTTATATAGAAAAAAACAATCTTTTGATAGACAGCCAACATGGTTTTAGACAAAAGAGATCATGTGTGACAAATCTTTAGGAATTTTTCCACATGTTCATCATTTATGACAAAAGCAGGGCAACAGACATTATATACCTAGGCTTTCAAAAGACTTTTGATACAGTTCCTCATAAATGAAATAATGATTAAAATTAGAGCGCTAGACATCATTGACAAGCCAGCTGAATGGACCGAACGTTGGCTAACGCACAGAAAACAGAGTTGTAATCAATGGAGAAGCTTCAGAGTGGCCAGCTGTTACAAGCGAAGTACCTCAAGGCTCTGTTCTTGGGCCATTGCTATTTCTGATCTACATTAACGACATAGATTTAGGATTAACTAGTAGAATAGCCCAATTTGCCGATACTAGAAGAGAGGATCTAATGAAGCTAGGAGAATGGTCCATAAAATAGAAAATGCCTTTTAAGAGCTACTTTTAGTAACATAGGTAGTAGGTTGGCTACGACACCAACCAACCGTTGGGATACTACTGCAAGAGAGTTATTGGTTTCTTTGACTGGCCAAATTTTACTGCTCATTTTCCCCTTCCCTACTCATACACCGAATAGTCTGGCCTACTCTTTACACATTCTCCTCTTTCCTCATAAACCTGAAAACATTGAGGTTACCAAACAATTCTTCTTCGTTCAAGGGGTTAACTACTGCACTGTAATAGTTCAATAGCTACTTTCCTCATAAGGGTAGAAGAGACTCTTTAGCTATGGTAACCAGCTCTTCTGGGGGAAGGACACTCCAAATTCAAACCATTGTTCTCGAGTCTTGGTAGTACCATAGACTTTGTACCATGGTCTTCTAGTGTCTTAGGGTAGAGTTCGCTTGCTTTAGGGTACAGTACACTCAGGTACACTATTGATTCTTATTTCTCTTCCTCTTGTTTGAAAAAAAAAAAGATTATAGTTTATAAATGAAAGATTTATTTCAATGTTTTTCACTGTTCTTAAAATGTTTTATTTTAATTGTTCATTATTTCTCTTGTAATTTATTTATTTCTGCAATTTTTTTCCTCACTGGGCCATTTTCCCTGTTGGAGCCCTAGGGCTTATAACATCCTGATACTCCAAATAAGATTGTAACTTTGCAAGTAATAATAATAATAATAATAATAATAATAATAATAATAATAATAATAATAATAATAATAATATAATAATAATAATAGTGATTATTATTACACTGACTCAAACTTTTTCAACTTTAGCATTTAAGCAGAGAGAGAGAGAGAGAGAGAGAGAGAGAGAGGAGAGAGAGAGAGAGAGAGAAAGAGAGAGAGAGAGATTATTAGATGAGATAAAAATATAAACAAAAAACACCCCAATTATAAATGCAACTTGGGATAAACCAATTAAAGGGATGAATTTTATAGACCAAGTTTAACCCACTTTAAAGAGACATAATGATACAAGAGCTTCCAGTGTAAGTAGGATATAGGATATATTTTACGTCCCATTATTATTGGATCTTGTTATTATAAAAGTCCATAAGGATAAAGATTTTAGACAGAGTGCCTTATCATCTAAGATGATAATAATAGTTTGTGTGAATTGTGTGATTTGGAGGTAATATCTTCAAAAAATGGTCCACAATCAAGACTTAGTTTGAAAATTAGTTTGATCTACTTATTATTATTATTATTATTATTATTATTATTATTATTATTATTATTTATTATTATTATTATTATTATTATTATTAATATTATTATTATTATTATTATTATTCCCAAAAGTAAAAGAGAATGCGAAGAGAAAAAAAAAAATGAAGGCTAATAAAGGAACAAACATAAAAGAGAATTGAACAACATAAGAAAAGTGTCAGGTATGCTCAAGATAATAATGCACTCTTTGCCCACGTTAGAGATAAAAATCACCCTATTAATTGGTCAGGTGCAAAGAAATTGGTTCATTCAAATAACTTAGTAGAAAGAAACATCATAGAGTCCAGTTTCATAAAAGAAACCTTTGAAAACAACTTGAATATTGGTCATGGAATGTATAAACTCGACGCCTTTATATGTAAAGAGATTTGTAAGCTATATAAAAAAACATTAACCACTTAATGTAGAATTGAATGTATTGTGAATAATTAACGTCGGTGTGAAATTAATATTTAGACCTAAGCTACCATTCATTAAAGGAAACAATTATTTTATATAGTATGCATAAGTATATTGGCACTATATAGTGTTATGCTAGATATAAGTATTGATATATACATGATTATATGTTTATGATATTGATGTTGTATACATATAAATGTATATATGCATATGTATGTATGTGTATATATGTATATATGTATGTGTATATATATGTATATATGTATGTGTATGTATATGTATGTGTATGTGTATGTATTTATGTATATGTATATGTATTTGTGTGTATATATAATATATATATATATATATATATATATATATATATATATATATATATATATATATATATATATATATATATATATATATATATATGTGTGTGTGTGTATATGTGTATATATATATATATATATATATATATATATATATATATATATATATATATATATATATATATATATATATATATATATATATATATATATATATATATGTATGTTTGTGTATGTTTTGCTTATGTATTTATATAAATAAGGCTACCGCATTGAAATATAAATAACTGTACTGAAAGTAAAATAAGAAGAAAACAAGAATATACCCGCCACTAGAAATGACCCTTTTTGGCAGGTATCTAACGAGCTTGCGGACTCCTCCTACTCAACACCTGAGTCAAGCCCAGGTAGCGGGTAAGGGAGTGTCATTGTTCTCTAAATCTCTATATGTATGTTCGTACTTTTGCTTTCCCTATAAATTGTAAGAAACCTCTCTCAATATATCAGTCCTCTGAGGAAGTATCACGAAACTATTCAGGACTTAGGTGTATATTCCGTATTTTCATTTTCCCTGTGGTTCTTCTGCATCTGAGCATCAGGTTTTCCTGTGATTTTTACACACATATATATATATATATATATATATATATATATATATATATATATATATATATATATATATATATATATATATATATATATATATATATTTCAGATCGCGCTCAGCAGCATTACCCTCTCATACTCCAGTGAGAAGGGGGTACCCAAGAGGAAAGTTGCAGGGGGTGGAAAGGGTTGTGTTTTGTGTGTGTGCGTGTGTGCATATACATCTGAATATTAGTCGTCATGTTTCACAGGTCGCGTACACTAGCAATAATAATAATAATAATAATAATAATAATAATCCCCCTGAACCTCAATCCTTACCTCTAGGCTTTAATTTAGTGCCGGCTGATAACCAAAGCGGTTAATTACTCCAACATATCAAACAAATATAATTAACATGTATCACAAACCATAAAAGACATAATCAAAAGTTTTCCAGAAAGTTAATTTAAAAAAGTCTTATGTGAGAAAGGCTGTAATTAGAAAAAGGTATTAATCACTATTCAAAAAGGGAGGTTTCTCTTAAATTTTATGGTCAATATAAATCAACTGGAAGTTAAAGCTTTTAAAAAGTTTTGTCTAAAACAGATTTCCAATAGAAAATAAAAGAGAAGCATTTGAAATAGACCCCTGAAGATAACATGACTCATAAAATGCTGATTTTAGAGTGATTTTTCATTTTCGATATCTAAATAAATAACACTGATTAGAGGCTGAGAACCTATTTTGAAATATGAATACTACAAGAAACCAAAAAAGGATCATAAAATAAAAAGATGGGAGGCCATGTCCCCGTCCAGCATGTAAGGGCAGCCTGAAAGAGGAGGGTAGAGTTAGAAGTAGAAAGGAATGGTTGAAGTAACAGACTCAGGTTACGAAAAATTTATTACTCGTCCATGATCAAAGAATTCCCAAAACCAAAATAACAAGAATATAAACGGTAATATCGAGATATCTTACATCATCGTTGAGGAGGATGGATGAGAGCTCGAAGCAGAGCGAAAAGGACTCTGAGAACCATACCATATAAGGCGTTTGGCCTGCTTCCTGGGCGAAGGAGATTGCGCAGTGCGCATGAGACCGGCAGTCGTCGTGGCCCACCGGATCCGCAAACGTCGCCAAGCAGCCCTTGGAGGCACAGCGGTCTTTCTGTAAAATAAAAGAATATATAAGTACATCAACTCCCAAAAACATTCTAACTTAACCTGGAAGGTAATAGAGAAAGTTGGCATGCATAGAGCTAAGACCAAGGGAGGAGTCTGTATCATGTGTGTTAGTAGATTCGGGAAATTCATAAGGAACCGGAGCTCCTACGTAATTACTGTATGAACTATAATGAATTAGGCACAATGACGTAAAGATGGAGAGCTCCGTAGAGCGCCGGAGTTCCAGGATGGGGAATTCACGAGGCACCAGAGCTCTTAAGTAATTACTGTTGAACCATAATAAGTTAGGCATAGTGTCGTAAAAAATGGAGAACTCCGTATTGCGCCGGAGTTCCGGGTGGGGGGGATGTGGCCCTTGATAAATAAAAGATCTCCGGTAATGATCTCCGGTATGTAACCTAGAGGAGTTAAAAATGGAGGGGCGGAGAAATAACAAAGATTGTCGTGTGAAGGGGTCGTAGCCCCGGAGTCAAAGGTGCTGAAGGCCAACGAGGGGAGGGTTTCCCAGTCGAAGGGGAGCACTTGAAGTTAGGTAAGTAATGTGTTCCCAGTACGTTAACGGAAAACCATGGTGGAGCTCCGGGGTAAACAGGGTCCGGACCCAAGATGCCCTGGCCGGAGCGGGGTCGGGTGGAACTATGAGGGAGAGAGGGAACAAGTTGGCGGCTCGAGAGCAGGCCAAGTGAGATAACCTAAATAGGGAGACTCTAACATGACAGGGCCTATGTAAAATAACAAAACACTAGCCTACTAGAAAGAGCAAAGTAGGCTAACAAAGTAAATGTATAATCTCAAGGGAGCGAGAGAGAGAGAGGGAGAAACCCTGATCTGTGAGGAAAATATTCCGAGACTGATGTAAAACTGAAAGCGGGAAACTCTCGCCTCTCTCACTCATAGGGTACCAAGCTCGATCTAGAATAAACACGAACCCTAAACGATAACACATGTAAAACATAGCTGTCCGTAGTAGTACATAGAATTCAAAATTAAAGTTAGCGAAGAATAGACGAAAAGGGCAATAAAAGATGCTTTCTGACAAACGGAAGACTAGCATAGACATGACAATCAAGTCCAAAATGAACGTTAAGCACGAAGGGTAACCTCGTAGCAAGTCAGAAGAGCCTACCTAGGGTAGGGAACTAAACTGTAATAAAACGCCGAACGCTATTCTTCGCTAACGTAAAAACACGGACTCGGAAGCGATTTAATAAGTACTAAAAAGTAAAAAAGGGGTTCTAAAACTAGGACACAAGGCCAATTAATCTAACAAAAGATTAATAACAGAATCTAGCATGACAAAATTACCTGAAGGCATGTAAACAAAGCGTGGTGATGAAGCGTAGAAGATGCTGTACGGCTACCAGCTGATCGCACTAAAACACACGCAAAACGTAATTAAGGTGTACAAGCTCGGGCAATAAGTAATGCCAAAACAAACTAAAGTACTTAACATTGGTGCAGGGAGAAGGAGAGCTTCGCCATGGCGAAGTAATCCATAAAACCGAGAAAAAGGGCACACTGAAAAACAAAGGTATCGTCGCGACACGAGTCCAAAAGAAGGATGAGTAGATGGCGCTCGAGTCTGGCGTCGGTGGAGTGTTTCAGGTTGGTTTGGTCAGTGCCGCTGTAACGGCTCATCCCTTATTGGCGAAGGAATTATCTAAATGGAAGACGACCTGTGAATAGTGGTTTTCACACGCCCTATCTTTATACACGACGCTCTAAGGCTTTTCGCGCGAGAGTAGTAACCTCTGCATTTCATGCTTTAACTTTTTCTGGTATATTAGGAAGTTATTTATATCAGAAAAGTGACAAGAAGGATCTTTTCACCGGGTGACACAGATATCTCCCCAGAAATAGATTTTTCCTTCGTCAAAATCCCTTTACACATCCTTCAATTTCTTCTTTTACCATACATCAAAGTCTCCCCATAATCCAGTTCAATCAACTCTGTTCCTCACTTGACCTCACAACCACTTTCTGAAGGTGAACTCCCAGCCATTCCATCTGATCTGCATTTTCTGTTCTCCTCCAAATCATTCGCCTCATTCAGAAACATTATCTCTCCCCACCCCCAGCCCCCGTCACCTTCTCGCCTCACAGTGTGGGCGAGGGAGGGGGAGAGAGTCAGGTGGGGGGAGGCTTGTTCTCAGCCATATTATACATCAGTAAATAGCTTTTCAGTTTGGCACTTTTGTTTTCTGAAGAAAGACTTGGAGGGAATTTAATATTCACCGAGTTACTCTGCAGATTTTCTCAAAGTATTATTATTATTATTATTATTATTATTATTATTATTATTATTATTATTATTATTATTATTATTATTATTATTGTTGTTGTTGTTTGTTGTTGTTGTTGTTGTTGTTGTTGTGGCTGTTGTTGTTGGAGACAGAGAGAGAGAGAGAGAGGAGAGAGAGAGAGAGAGAGAGAGACTCGGTGGAGCCTTGAGAATCCTCTGGATATAATTTAATGTGTAATAGAGGATGTCAAGATTGGCAACTTCCATAAAAGACTATCTTTACAAGAATGAAGAATGCCGTCTCTCTCTCTCTCTCTCTCTCTCTCTCTCTCTCTCTCTCTCTCTCTCTCTCTCTCTCTCTCTCTCTCTCTCTTCTCTCTCTCTCTCTCTCTCTCTCTCTCTCTTTTATGCTAGGAAAAAGATGTATGTGTGTATATAATTCTATGTAGATATATGTAAGTAAAAACACAAGCGTTTCTTTTTGCGGGTAAAATTAAAACAAATCTTTGGGATGGGCCTTAAAGCAAGAGGACTTAAAGGGGAAGTCCCATTAGCCAAACGTTTACTAAAACATTTGTTACTCATTAAGACCAACACAAAACAAACCACTCTTACCTACAGACTCTACCCACCTGCCAGTCCCCCTCCCCCCTCCCCGGCAGCGCCCCCTTCTAGCATCCAGGAAGGTAATCTAGGCTCCGTTTCCCTCATGCACCTACGGACATCCTCAATCCGTCCCAAGAGATTCCTTTGGATCTCTTCGAAGGGGAATAAATGCCTTAGGTGAAGTCCTTCCGGATGTAGCCAGGGCTTCTCACTGTTGACGGAGGAGATTTAATGGGGGTAGAAGGGGAAGCTTATCGGGGTTCATTATGATTTTAATTAATGAATAAGAGGCAAAGCAGCAGGATAGGATGACCTAACCATTGAGTTAATGATAAATGGAGGAGATTTCATAGCAGTAAATCTGAACTCTACACCAAATATCTGAAAGAATTATCGATATCTACAATTGGAAAACTCTATTATTATACTAAATCAAATAAAGGGAGACACAAGAGAACTGAAACATTACCGCCCAAAATGTTTACTCTCTGTAATATACAAAATATTTACAAAGAACATATTACGTGAAATAAAAAGACAGCTCTACTTTAATCAACCAAGAAAGCAGACAGGTTTAAACACTTGAAGATACTTATATAGGAATTACAGCAATCGTAAAACTACATAAAGATAATTAGAAAATTTCGATTCAGAAAGGGGTTAGACAGGGAGACAGGGAATACCTTAACAAATTAAGATTTGCAGATGATATAGTTTTGTTCAAGGAATTATGGGAGGAATTACAAAATTTGACAGAATATTTGAATAGGGAAAGCAGAAATGTAGGACTGAAAATTAATATGAGTAAAACTAAGACAATGCTCAATGAAAAGTCCGAATGAAAACAAATAAGAGTTGTGGAGGAGCCTCTTGAGATTGTTAAGGAATACAAATACTTAGGACAGACAGTTAGTGTTTCCCCAGGACACGATACCGAAATTAAAGATGAATAAGCATAGGAGTGTAGAGCATTTGGTAAACAATAGTGAAATGCCACATTCTACAAAAAGAAAAGTATTTAATGAGATGGTCTTACCAGTATTAACTTGTGCATTAGAACCTTGGAGCCTTAATAAAGCCTTAAAACATCAGCATTTACAACTAAAAAAGGTATGGAAAAAATAATTATGGAAATATCACCAAGAGACAGAAAAAGAGCAACATGGATAAGAGAAGAAACTAAACTATGGGATATTTCTATGACTCATAAGAAAAAGAAATGGACACTGGCAGGACATTTAGTTAGAATGGCATCCAATAGATGGACATTAAAAATAACAGAATGGGTCCCCAGAGAATGAAAAAGAAGCAAAGGAAGGAAGATGGATCAACGAACTAAGGAAGCTTGCGGAAGTGGACTGGCACAGATAAACCATAAACAAACGCAAGTTCAAGGACATGTCTGAGTTCTTTGCTCTGCAGTCGACTAGTAACGGCTGATGATTACATACATACATATATATATATATATATATATATATATATATATATATATATATATATATATATATATATATATATATATATATATATATGTATATATATATATATATATATATATATATATATATATATATATATATATATATATATATATATATATATATATATATATATATATATATATGTATGCAGTATATATATATATATATATATATATATATATATATATATATATATATATATATATATATATATATATATATATACAATATATATATATATATATATATATATATATATATATATATATATATATATATATATATATATATATATATATATATATATAATATATATATATATATATAGAGAGAGAGAGAGAGAGAGAGAGAGAGAGAGAGAGAGAGAGAGAGAGAGAGAGAGAGAGAGAGAGAGAGGGAGATAATATATGTTGTATAAGTAACAGGTATCTGTATTAAGTTTGGTGTAATTAAAACACACTCTCTTCATTATAGATATTAATAGGAAACATAAGGGAGAAGGATATATTAATGAAAAAAAAATCTGACTTGATATGGTTCAGATGAGTTGATATCAGCCAAAGGCCCTTCTCGATTTATTAATATAATGTGTACTTGCAAGCTAGGAAATAATGATCAAACCTTAGTAAAACCATAAAAAATGGTAACGAGATCGAATAAAAACGACCTCAGATAACAGTACTATAGATAACGTAAGGGAGAGTTTTGTGGAACTAATTCCAATGGAAAATCTAAAAAGGCATAAAACTGTATTTGTTTCTTGGAACTGACTAAAGGCCCCAATAAGACAAAAAACTGAAGGAAATAAATTCAAAAATGAAGTTAGTATTTCTGTGACAACTAACTTCATCTTGAAAATTGAGTTTCAAGTCAGATGACTGACTGAAGTAGGCGAATATAGAAATATTGTGATAACTGTCGACAAAGAAATTGTAAACATCAGTAAACAAGGGATAAAATGGCTGGCAAAGGAATTGTAAACATATCTCTACCCAAGGGATAAGGAAGATGATTGTCCAGAAATAATGATAAAAATAATAATAATAATAATAATAATAATAATAATAATAATATGATAATAATAAAAATAATAATAATAATAATAATAATAATAATAATAATAATAATAATAATAATAATAATAATAATAATAATAATAATAATGATGATTATTATTATTATTATTGTTATTATTATTATTATTATTATTATTATTATTATTAGCTAACCAACAACCCCTGTTAGAAAATCAGGATGCTATAAGCCCTAGGGCACCAACAGGGAAAAATAGCCCAGTGAGGAAAGGAAATAAAGAAATAAATTATATGAAAAGAAAAGTAATAACATTGACACAGATCTTTCATTTAAAAATTATAAAAAGAGACTTACGTCAACCTGTTCAACATTAAAACATTTGCTGCAATTTTGAACTTTCAAAGCTCTACCTATTCAACTACCCGATTAGAAAGATCATTTCACAACTTGGTCACAGCTGGAATAAAACTTCTAGAATACTGTGTAGTATTGAGCCTCAAGATGGAGAAGGCCTGGCTATTTAAATGAACTGCATGCCTAGTATTTATGAAATGGACGGAACTGTCCGGGAAGATCTGAATCTAAAGGATGGTCAGAATTATGAAAAATCTTATGCAATATGCTTAATGAACTAATTGAATGATGGTGCTAGAGATTAATATCTAGAAAGGAATAAGAAATTTAATAGACCTTAAGTTTTTTTTCCAACAAAAAACGATGAGTATCAACAGCTGAAGACCAGATAGGAGAACAATACTTAAAACAAGGTAGAATGGAAGAGTTAAAACACTTCTTCAGCATAGAATGATCACCTAAAATCTTGAAAGACTTTTTCAATGAGCTTTTTTTTTTTTTTTTTTTTTTTTTGGCAATTGAAGAAAACCCGGTCCTAATGTGTTTCGCAAAAGTATATTTGCCGTCGAGAACCAAACCTAAAATTTTAAAAGAGTCATACAAAGTTAAAGAAACATTATCAACACTGAGATCCGGATGTTGAGGAGCCACCGTCCTTGACCTACTTACAATCATACTTTGAGTTTTGTTTCAATTCAATTTCATACCGCATAATTTGCACCATTCACTAATTTTAGCTAGAACTCTATTAAAGGTTTCAGCAACTCCAGATCTACATTCAGGGGATGGAATTGATGCAAAGAGAGTAGCATCATCTGCATATGCACCGGCTTATTTTCTAGGCCAAGCCACATGTCATGTCTATATAGTATGAAAAGTAATGAGCCAAGAACACTATCCCATGGAACACCAGATATCATATTCCCATACTCACTTTGGTGCCCATCATCAATAAATCTTTGAGATCTATTACTTAAAAAATCAATCATAATGTTAAGAAACGACCCACCCACTCCCAACTGTTTGATTTTGAAAACAAGGGCCTCATGATTAACACGGTCAAAGGCAGCACTAAAATCAAGGCCAATCATACGAACTTCCTGACTACAGTCAAGGGATTTCTGTGCAGCATTGGAGATTGTTAGAAGGGCATCACATGCTCTGATGCCTTTACGAAAACCAAATTGCAAACTAGGGAGTAGATGATTACCTTCAGCAAACCTCTTAAGACGCTTTGCCAGAAGATGTTCAAAAACTTTCGATAATATGGGAGTTATGGGAATTGGCCGGTAATTAGTTGGACTTGAGCTACCACAAAAACAAGTGCTAAAAGCCCCTCTCCATGCTAACTTGTGCAAAATAACAGATAACTTTGGAGCTAAGAAATCTTGAGTCTATAAAAAACAAAGGAAAAATACCATTTGGATCTACACCTCCATAGGCATCAAGGTCCATCAACAGAGCTTTAATTTCACGAGATCGAAAAGCTAAATTTGTTAGTATAGCCTCAGGAAAACAAGAATGAGGAAGTTCATGTTTTTCATTACTATTTTTACTGTCAAAAACATCAGCCAAAAGGGTTGCCTTTTCCTTTGCACAGTGAATGACTGAGCCATCTGAACTAAGTAAAGGAGGAACTGTTGCATCTGCACCAATGAGTGCAGATTTAATGGTAGACCACCAATTATGTTCCTGATATGTACCAGAAAGGGTTTCTTTTATGGTTAAATTGTACTCCTTCTCAGTTGAAGCATAAACTCTCTGAGCAAAAGCTCTAAGCTGAGTATAGTTATTCCAGGTCAAATCTGATCTCTTACCTGTCAAAATATGATATATATATATATATATATATATATATATATATATATATATATATATATATATATATATATATATATATATATATATTATAATCTATATATATATATATATACATATATATATATATATATATATATATATATATATATATATATATATATATATATATATATATATATATATATATATATATATATATATATATATATATATATATATATATATATATATATATATATATATCTACATTACAGTCACCTCTGTACTAATAATAGAAAAATAGCAATGCTAATTACTAATAACTGTATAATTAATAGAAGACAATTAAATAAACAGTTTTCTTTATTTAACGTTTTATACCATTTTCATTACAATAAAAACAAAGTTCATTTGATAAACATAAGAATATCTTTTTAACCCAAGACAAATTTGAACAAATCATTCATCAAGGATTAAAGGAAGGCTCTTTTGAAGAGACAATACAGTTGTCCTTCGGCAAAATGCAACAGCTGAAATACCGCCCATCGATATCAATTGGGGCTCCTGTGGGAGTGTCAGGATAACTGATCCAATTAGGGATAACATAAATATCATGGAGGTTCCGCAAGAGTTTTGTCCTCTATTCTGTATGTTCTATTATGGGAATTCCGAAAACATTATTTTGCAAATTAATCATAATAGTAATCCTCTCTCTCTCTCTCTCTCTCTCTCTCTCTCTCTCTCTCTCTCTCTCTCTCTCTCTCTCTCTCTCTCTCTCTCTCTCTCATTTTCCTCAGTGAAAATATTAACTTTTCTTGTTACAATTATCCGGACTATTTCACCTTCCATTAGATAAACTATTTGTTACTTTATTTATATCATAAAACATTTTAAATGGACATTTCACTCAGTTTTCACCTTAATCAGCATAAAAAAAAAATAACCAGCAAATAAACAGTATTTTATTCAATATTTACCTTAATCAGTATTAGAAAGAAAACTAGCCCATATAATTTCTCGGACCTAAAAGAAAAAATTATATCTCATTTGTATAATTTTTCTTGCCATAGAAAGTGTCCCAAAGATCTATAAATTTAACTTTCTTTTTCTGGCATATTGCCTCAAGCCTTTCGTTTATCCCTATGGCTTTATTGAGGGTGAAGTGGCTGACCTTGAGTCTTGGGAGAATCTATATAACTATAGTATTGTTGGTCTTGTTTCTAGCAATATCAACAGTTTTTTTTTTTTTTTTTCTAGCTGTTTGGTCAGCAGTATCCACACAAGGCAGAAGCCTGTTTTCTCGCCATAATAGACAGCGAAAGGCTAGCGATTACTGGCATATCTGGACATCCAAGAAAAGACAGACTCTTATGTACTACTGAGTATTACAAAGAAGCAGCAACTGGGTTTTTCGAGTTGTCAACTCGGGGGAAGTTGAGCCTATTTGGCTAAGGGTTGGTTACAGGGAGTGGTCAGCTATTACATGTTAAGAATGTGCTCTGTGGGGGCACTAATATCACTATCCCATTCTTGTGTCCCTTGTCACCCTGGGATTCCTCCATCCCAGTATCTCGAAACCAGTGACAGAGTTCCTAGCGTTGTTTATAGAGGTTCCAAAGCCTTTGCTATTAGGCAGGAAGTAGCTGCCAGCTCCTTAATGTCTATATGTGTGTAGGCTAGTTATAAATAGCCGTCTTAAATATTCCAAACTCTAGTTAATTAAACTTTTTTTTCCGTTCAAGAAAAGATTGTATTTTTTGATGCCCGCATAGGTTTGTGAATAGATTGTTTATTAGATTGTTTCTGGCAGATCATTTCCAATGACAAACAACAGTTTTTTATTTAAATTTTTATATAAAGATCTAATTGTAAGTTGATGCACCCTCTCGGTACACATACATCACAAATTAAAAGCTAAACAGGTTTAAAGAAAACATAGACCCAATTCAGGAAGTCAATTAAAATCAAACTCCATCAAAACAATGGTTTTTATGATAAGCTTTATTCTTGATCGAATTTAAACATTTCATGAATAAATTTATCGAAAAATAATTTAGCTTTGAAATAGGTCAAAGTCAGAGGGAAAAATTCTTGAGATTTGGTTTCGTCACTGAAATGAATAACTGAATTATTTTTCATTTGGATTAATAACACTTTTCAGAGGACTACTTACTTAGTTATATACCGATGAAAATATTCATTACGTTAGCAAAATTACATTCTTTGTGAAGTGAACATTGAATAATCATTCAATGAATAGATTTTTTTTCCTTTGTAATAGATTTATTTTATGATTAATGAAGCAGTCTGAATTATTTTAATTGAATTAATGAAGAAAAAATTGTTTTTAATATTATCATTATTATTATTATTATTATTATTATTATTATTATTATTATTATTATTATTATTATTATTATTAGCTAAGCTACACTCCTAGTTGTAAAAGCAGAACAATATAAGCCCAGGGGCTCCAACAAGGAAATATAGCCCATTGAGGAGAGAAAATAAATACATCACAAGAGAAGTAATGAACAATTAGAGTTTAACGGGAAAAAAATCTCAAAAAAAAAAAAATCAACGAAACAGAGGCAGAAATTATTCAAAATAATTGTGTTTATCCTAAAAAAAATTTTGAAGCAAGATTCATAAATAATACAGAGATTGATCATGTTATCACATTAACACGTCGGTCGAAATATCGTTACTCCCTTATTAATGTATTTTGATAAACATATAGTTTTATAAATAAGTTTGTGAATATTTATTTACTTTCTCTCTCTCTCTCTCTCTCTCTCTCTCTCTCTCTCTCTCTCTCTCTCTCTCTCTCTCTCTCTCTCTCTCTCTCTCTGTATATATATATATATATATATATATATATATATATATATATATATATATATATATATATATATATATATATATATATATATATATATATATATACATATATATTCTGGACTCAGAATATGTCAGCTTAATGTTGGGTCCATGACTGTAAGAGGTAGAGAAGTGGCTGACTTGATGAGGGAAAAGAGATTAGATGCTATGTGTGTGCCGGAAACGCGATGGAAGGGAAATAAAACTAAAGAGTTGGGTGATGGATATAAGCTATATTATAGCAGAGCAAATAAACAAGGTAGGAATGGAGTTGGCATAGTACTGTCTGGTGAGCTGAAAAATGCGGTGATAGAGGTGCATAGAAAGAATGACCGTATCATCAGATTGAAGATGTGTTGTGGAGGAGAAATTCTGAATATCATAAGGGCCTATACACCTCAAGTTGGTTGCATATTTGAGGAGAAGGGAAATTTCTGGAGAGACATGGATGGAGTAATGCAAGAACTGGAAGAACAGGAGAGGGTCATAGTAGGGGCAGATTTGAATTACCATGTTGGAAGTGAGAATGAGGCAATTGGTCGAGTGCATGGGGCCATTGAATTGGGGAGAGAAACCCAAAAGGAGAGAGTGTTGTGAACTTTGCTGTGTTATTTGACATGGCAATAGTAAACACATTCTTTAATAAGAAAAGGGAACACTTAATAACTTATAGGAGTGGGGGAAGATGCTCCCAGATAGACTACTTCCTGTATAAAAGGATAAAGCTGGTGGAGGTCAAGAACCGCAAGCTTATCCCAGGTGACCATGTAGCCCCCCAACACAGACTGCTATGTATGGACTTAGGCCTAAAAAGGGGAAGAAAAGCTAAAGCTAAAGAGATACGGAAAATTAAATGGTACAAACTAGTGAGAGAAGAAGATAAAATGAGAGAGTTTAAGAGAAGGGTTTAGGAGGATATTGATAGAGGAATTGAAGATGTTCAAGAATGGTGGACACGAAATGCAGCAGTAATGAGAAGGCATGTAAAGGAGCTGCTAGAAGAGACATCTGGTATCATATGGGAAAAAAAGGAGAGTAGGTGGTGGAGTGAAGAAATTGAGAAAGTTGTAAAAGATAAGAAGGAGGCAAAGAAGAGATGGGAAGAGTCACAGTCAGGGGAAGACAGAGAGAGGTTCAAAGAGAAAAAAAAAGGTGGTGAAGAAGGTAGTAGCCCAAGCTAAAGCTAAGGCATATGATGATGTGTATAATGAGCTGGGGACAAAGGAAGGATTAAACAAGATGATCAAGCTATCGAAGACTAGAAATAAGAGCACCAAAGATATTACACACATCAAACAAATAAAAGATCAAGATGGTTTAGTACTTAGAAAGGAGGAAGACATTGTAAAGAGATGGAAAGAATATTTTGAACAGCTGTTGAATGAAGAAAATGGTAGATTATTAAGAGAGGATGGACTGGTGAATTTTGGCATGGTAATAAGTTTCTCTAGGCAAGAGGTAATAAATGCAATGAGGAAGAAGAAGAATGGGAAGGCAACTGGACCAGACATGATTCCTATAGAGGCATGGAAAGCCTTAGGAGATGAAGGAGTGGATATACTGTACGATCTCATGATAAAGATTTTTGAGCAGGAAAAGATACCAAATGAGTGGCGTGGGAGTATAATGATCCCAATCTTCAAAGGGAAAGGGGATGTCCAAGAGAGTGGGAATTACAGAGGTATTAAATTGATGTCCCACACTTTGAAGATACTGGAAAGGATGATAGATGCAAGACTAAGAGAAGAAGTAGAAATAGGTAAAGAGCAGATGGGATTCATTAAGGGGAGGGGAACAACAGATGATGTATTTTGTCTGAGGCAACTAATGGAGAAATTCCGGGAAAAGCAAAGAGACCTGCATCTGGTATTCATTGACCTTGAAAAGTCTTATGACCGAGTCCCCAGACAAGAGGTATGGAGGAGTCTGAGGGAGAGCAGGGTGCCAGTGAAGTACGTTCGACTGATACAAGAGATGTACCGTAATGTATTTACTAGAGTGAGGAGCAGTGCTGGGGAGACAAGAGGGTTCTGAGGTGAGAGTAGGATTACACCAAGGATCAGCTCTGAGCCCATTTATCTTTAACATAGTGATGGACGTTTTAATAGCAGATTTTAATAGAAGAGGTAAGGGAGGCAGTACCAAGGAACATATTGTATGCAGATGATACTGTTCTGTGCGCAGAGAGCAGGGAAGATCTGGAAATGAAATTGGAAAGGTGAAGGCAAGTACTGGAGGACAGAGAAATGAGAATAATTAGATCTAAGACAGAGTATATGTGTACCACCAGTGAGGGGGATGATAGAGAAAGTATTCATCTTAGGGGAGAACAGATAAAGAGAGTTATTAAGTTCAAGTATTTGGGATCATTTTGTTAACGCTGGAGGAGGTATGGAAGATGAAGTTAAACATCGGGTACAGGCCGGCTGGAACAACTGGAGAGCAGCCTCAGGAGTTCTTTGTGACAAAAGAATACCACTGACGTTGAAAGGAAAATTTCATATGACAGGGGTAAGAACAGCAATGCTGTATGGAACGGAAACAACAAGCATGAGGAAGACAGAGGAGAAGAAGTTGGATGTAGCAGAATTGAGAATGCTTAGGTGGAGATCTGAGGTGACAAGAGAGGATAGGATAAAAAATGACTACATTAGGGGGTCGACAATGGTGGTGGAAATATCAAAGTAAGTGCAGGAAGGGAGGCTGAGATGGTATGGACACCTGATGAGGAGAGATGGGGACCACGTTGGGAGATATTCTATGGAGATGGA
>NC_090756.1:45273523-45276023 GCF_036898095.1 Palaemon carinicauda | reverse complement strand
TAGACAATAAATTACCAATGAAATCTGTTGTGAAATTCCATGTACAATCTTTCTTTTTAGTAAGATTTGTATTTTAAAAATTCATACGTTCATTGTTTTAATAAAATAATAATCACAGGAAACGTCATTTATTAATAAAAGTACAGGTCTCATTTACTATCTTACAATTTGTACTGATTTTATTCTTTACCATATGCTTTAATTTTCATCCATGAAGTAAGGGCGTAATTCCTATTATCCTTCAAAACAACAAAAGAAAGATAATCAAAGAGGCAAAACGTCTTTTTTTTTTTTTTTACTTTGGCTTCGTCTCTAAATATCTCATTTATATCTCCTGCATCAATTTTTCTTAGATGATAAACCAAATCCAAGAAAAGAGAGACTTAAACTTTAAACTTGAGAAAAAGCAAATAAAAAAAAAAGGAACAAGGAATTCTCAAACACAGGAAGTCTTGGCTTGAAGCCTTCCATTGGAAAGACTGATGGAACACTGACCAGAAATATTATTGATAAACAGTATCTCAGAAAGGCTTACCCAACAACTATGTTGGCATAATGGTGTTTTTTTTTTTTCTTTTTTTATTGTCAGTGCGGGAGAGAGAGGGTAATAAAAAAATCATTAGTATTGCAGTCTATAAGCATGTATGAAATAAAACGTGCGTTACACGATCAACACGAAAAGATAACAAAAAGATAATTGTATAATTAAAATCGTATTTATTAAAAAAGAGAAAAGAAATAAATAAAACTGGACCCAAACTTCACCTTTGCGTGAAGTCTAAGGTTTGCGTAATGTCAAGATCTCGTTATGAAAAAAAAAATCAGCTTTATAATCAACTTAAAGTTCATTAAAGGAAGACATTCCAATGTTAGATAACAAATACAATGTTCTTTCTTTTTTTTTTTTTTTTTTTTTGGCTATATTCGTATCTCTTTGGATAAATGCCACTAAATTGAAACATTGTTTATAAAATATGACTTTTGTGGTTATATCCGGGATTTTTTTTTTGTATTTACTTTCTTATTCTTAAATTCTTTTCTTAAGGATTATGTTTCTAAATCCTTTGTTCTAAGATGGAAAAAGGGTATTTTGTAGATAGTTTGTTTACATACATATAGAAATTTTCAATGATTTGTCATTTAAATTCTTTTATAAACTCATATAAATTCAAGAATAATTAGTTAATTTCATATTTCAATTCAATTGTGTAAATGATATGGGACTTGAATCCTTTTATAGATTCACATATATTCAGGAATAATTAGTTTGTTTCCATATTTCAATTCAAATGTATCCGGTATTTAACATAAGTTGTTAAAAAAAAAGTGGCCTCCAGGACTGAATATATATATTTCTATGTTTCCCAATGAAGTAAAGCAATTAGTCATTTCCTTGTACGAGTATATCATCTTTTAATATCCACCTTCCTCCTCTAATAGGACTTTTAAGAAAAATTCTGATGTTTTTATATATGTATTTTAGAGAATATCAAATCAAAGGGGATTAATCAGTTCTGCATTTCAAAAAATAACTTCATTATATATGTATCTCTTTTTAGTTATTTTTTTTATCTCATATTCGGCTAATTAATATATTTTTGGAGTTAGGTTAAGAAAATTTGATTTGCTTTGTGAACGAAACTTTTGAAGGAATAACTAATTAGGTCCTCCATTCAGGTATTAAATAATAATAATAATAATAATAATAATAATAATAATAATAATAATAATAATAATAATAATAGTGATAGATAATAATAATAATTATGAATAAGGATAATAAATACAATAAAAGATTACAATATAATAATAATAATAATAATAATAATAATAATAATAATAATAATAATAATAATAATAAGAAGAAGAAGAAGAAGAAGAAGAAGGAGAAGAAGAAGAAGAAGAAGATATTAGGATACAAATCAAATTCATTATTTGGATTTTATTAATAATAATAATAATAATAATAATAATAATAATAATAATAATAATAATAATAATAATAATAATAATAATAATTCCAACAACAATAATAATAATAGTAATTAATTATAATAAAAATAACAATAATAATGGAACAATAAAAATAACAACAACAACAACAATAATAATAATAATAATATTAATAATAATAATAATAATAATAATAATAATAATAATAATAAAAACAACAACAACCATAATAATAATAATAATAATAATAATAATAATAAACAACAACAAAAATAATAATAATAATAATAATAATAATAATAATAATAATAATAATAATAATAATAATAATAATAATAATAATCTCTTTTTCGGGTGACCCATTGCCCAAATCTGCCTCAATGGACGACACCTGTCTTAGGTAATCGACACCTATTTGCAATCGTAAGGGTCATCATTAAAGCGAATAATGATTATAAATCAAAGGTCATTAGCTTATCAAATGGCTACAATTGCTGATGAATGATTCGGTGATGACTGAATAAGACTTTTTCAATAAGAAACTTAA
>NC_090756.1:45258523-45266023 GCF_036898095.1 Palaemon carinicauda | reverse complement strand
CAAAATCAAACCATTGTTCTCTAGTCTTGGTTAGTACCGTAGCCTCCACTGCATACCATGGTCTTCCACTGTTTTGGGTTAGAGTTCTCTTGCTTGAGGATACACTATTCTTTCTAATTTCTCATCCTCTTGTTTTGTTAAAGTTTTTATAGTTTACATTGGAAATGTTTATTTTAATGTTGCTGATCTTAAAATACTTAAATTTTTCTTGTTTCCTTTCCTCACTGAGCCATTTTCCCTGCTGGAGCCCCTGGGATTATAGCATCCTGCTTTTCCAATTAGGGTTTTATCTTAGCAAGTAATATATAATAATAATAATAATAATAATAATAATAATAATAATAATAATAATAATAATAAAATAAAAATAAAAATGATAATAATAATAATAATAATGTTACGTTTAAAAATTGGGAAGGGAAATTTAAGTATATTGGAACCAAATGCCAATAAGCTTCTTATATCAATTAAAAGCTCCACGAAGGGCATTTGAGGAAGTCAAAAGTTGAATAAAATGAACAGTTCTGAAGAATGAAAGTTTTACAGTTTGCAAAGAAAACCCTCTGCCTTCCTTTGCAATAAATAAACCATTTGAGTGTTCAATAACTGATAGAAAAATGCATAATCATCACAAGATAAATAAAGATATTTCCCAAAAATGTCTGTTGCCAGATTTTCCAATCTGGCTTTCTGCCATAGTCTGACCTTCCTCAGTCTCTATTCATTTTGTTTTTAATTTAGACTTTTTCATTGTTGCAATAAACATTATCAGGAAAATGTCATTTGTGGATTCCAGTCTTAATATGCTTAGATTTTCACATTTTTCTGGATTTGAAGCAATAGAAATAATATGAGGTTTTCCAAATTAAAAACCCATTTGAGAAATATATTATTATAAATGAAATTATCACAAACAAAACATAATTAAACAATGTATGCGAGATGAAAAATCAACTGATAAGAACAAAGCAAATTTTCTCTCAATGAAAAAACGAAGAGAGAGAGAGAGAGAGAGAGAGAGAGAGAGAGAGAGAGAGAGAGAGAGAGAGAGAGAGAGAGAATAATCACTGATAACTTTGTCAAGTTGTCCAAGTTGGAACAAATAAGTTCTCTTTGGTGTTAAACGAGACAATGGAGAGACTTCTCTCATCTCAGCAGAGAATTCACGACCAACCTGCGACGCGTCTGGAACAGGAATCGTCACAAATCAGAGGATTTCAAAGGTTGCCTCATGGTCATTTCTCTACCCTTTTTTTTATATCTATATGTGGGCTGGTTTGGATGTTATCCAGTAAGTTAGTTAGAGGATAGCTATTAATAATAGCTCTCTCTCTCTCTCTCTCTCTCTCTCTCTCTCTCTCTCTCTCTCTTTCTATCTTAAATGTTTATTAATCACATCCCATCGCTTTGCTAATTTCTTTAAGCTTACACAATTAGAAAATGGCCTTTTCAGTACAAAGGACTTTTCTACTGGTAAATCCAGCATTGGTGCATTAAAAGAAAATGACTTTAGAACAAAGTGAGATTTCATAAGAAACGTTAATTTCTTTAGTAGGATCACTTATGGAATTCATATACGCCATCACACGAAAAGATAACTTAATATCCTTGGTTTAATTCTCCGTGAAATATTTGTTAATTTTCAATATGAATGTTTTACTTATAATAGAGAAAGCTAAATTGGATATTAAGTTACGGTTTTCTAACCTTTACGAGAGAGAGAGAGAGAGAGAGAGAGAGAGAGAGAGAGAGAGAGAGAGAGAGAGAGAGAGAGAGAGAGAGAGAGACTGCCACACCTCGCTCTGAGAAAGTTCACCCTGTCACACTCTTACTGCATTTTGAGTTCCTTCATTTAGCCCCGCCCTCCGTCTCTGCCATCTCTCCCTACACTATCTGTTTGGTTACTCGCCACAAAGTGAGGGTGTGACCAGGAATTCTTCCGTTCAACTGTACAGTCCAGTATAGCCTAACGGATGAATAAACTTCACCTAAATCTCATATATCCTTTTAGTGACGCCTCACGATGTACGAGTTTTTCTACACTTCTTGTTATGGATGCTTCATAGTTTGAATGTTTCGACGTAAACCAATGTCATCGAGGTTAAGGGGAGTCTACCAGAAGGAAGGTTATAGAAAACGGGGTTTTATGACCACATAATATCTATAGTTTCATATCCCTCGGTAATGGGTTAGCAGAAACCATAAGAGTCCAAGGAAATGGTGTATGAAAACTTTTAAATTCGAGATTGACACTAAAAGACGGAGAAATACATCCTGTGTGAAATTATAGAGATCTGTTGGTCAGTTTATGCGATCGTCTGGCTGTTACTTTCACTCATTGCTTCTCTGACGTTGGATTTAGTTTATTTGAAGTACGGCTGGACACATGAGTCCCTGGTACACCTCGCTCCTTGGCCTAGTTGGAAAATCAAGATGCTATAAGCCTAGGAGCTCCAACAATGAAAAATAACTCAGTGAGAAATGGAAATAAGGAAATAAATAAACTACAAGAGAAGTAAAAAACAATTAACATAAGATATTTAAAGAACATTAACAAGGATTAAATAAATGTTTCATGTATAAAGAGCAAAAACTTAGAAAAAGTCAAGAGGAAGAGAAATAATTGTGCTCAAGTGTACCCTCAAGCAAGAGAACTCTACTCCAAGACAGTGGAAGATCATGGTACAGATGCTATGGCACTACCCCATCACTAGAGAACAATGTTGATATGTTTTTTTTTTTTTTTTACATATATGTCTTGTTTTGTTTGCCAGATTCTTGAGAGAGAGAGAGAGAGAGAGAGAGAGAGAGAGAGAGAGAGAGAGAGAGAGAGAGAGAGAGAGAGAGTGTGTCACTTAGATATCCAGTAAGACTTGGTATAATCGTACGTTTTTTGTTTACATTTATCTCTGTTAAATAACTTAGGACAGTAAAGAATTGTTTATTTTTTTTTCAACTTTAATTACTTTTATTAGTTAAATTAGCTCCAGATTTACATTTAATAGAAAGGAATTTTCCTCCATTAGTAATTACACTTATGCATCAATGTACCCAATTGATTATTATAATTCTTATAGTTCTGCCCAATTACTAAATAACGATTTCCCACCTTCCTTGAGTCACTTTTAAAGAAACCACCATCTCCAACTACAAATGACTCAACTGCTTGTTTCAGAACATATTCGTAACGATCGTTACCGCTGATCTTCTAAAATACCGGCATACAGTCTGACGTTGAACAGTCCCCAACTTTTTTTTTTTATTTTTCAGTCTGTTATTATTATTATTATTATTATTATTATTATTATTATTATTATTATTATTATTATTATTATTATTATTATTAGCTGAGCTACAACCTTAGTTGGAAAAAGCAGAATGTTTTTAGCCCAAGGACTCCAACAGAGAAAAATATTCCAGTGGGGATAGGAAACGAGGAAATGAACAAGCCACGAGAGAAGTAATGAACAATTCAAGTAAATTATTTAAAGAATAGTGAAAACTTTGAATAAACTATAAAAATTCAAGCTACTTGCGTTTCAGGATTTTTGCTTTTATACTTTTCTGTGTAATTTTCTTGTTCCATTGCAAGTTATTTCGTTATATATATATATATATATATATATATATATATATATATATATATATATATATATATATATATATATATATATATATATATATATATATATACCATTTCTAACTAGGGATGCCTTAAGGTGGAGGAAAGGTTTGTGTATCACCATGATCACAAAAGATGTACTAGTGAAGGCCACCCATACTAAATTGGTTTGCTGTGAGCGATCACACTAAAATCTCTCACCATCACCAATCAGCATTGATGGTGATGAAAATTGTCCTAACACCAGACATCAATAAGGATATGTCCGAGGCCTTTTTCCTGCAGTGACCTACAAACGACTGCTTACGCTACTATTGTATATATATATATATATATATATATATATATATATATATATATATATATATATATATATATATATATATATATATATATATATATATATATATATATATATATATATATATATATATATATATATATATATATATATATATATATATATATATATATATATATATATATATATATATATATATATATATATATATATATATATATATATATATATGTGTGTGTGCGTGTGTGTGTGTGTGTTTGCGTGCGTGTGTGTGTGTGTATTCCCAGCATTTAGAAGAAGAGCACAGAGAGACATTAAGCTTTTATTAAAAAAATACAGAGAAACATTTGCAATTGAATGTAGGAATCGATTTGCAGTCTTAGACACTTTAAGAGACGAAGAACAGACAGTTAATGAAGAATAGTGTGATATTAGGAACATATATTTGACAGTTGGTAGTAAAGTCTTGGGACACACAGTTTCAAAGACAAAGCCATGAATATCAAATGATTATTGCGATACTATAAAAAGGAGACAAAGACAGAAATTGGGTTTCAAGGAAATAATGAAAATTATAAGGTAGAGCATGCTAAGTATTCCAGTATTGACAGTGAAGTTAAAAGAAAAGCCAGGAATAACTGGCATAATAAGACAGAAATCATGTGAGTCTGACTAAACTATAAATTCAGGAAGTGGTTATGGTGTAAGAATTGCTCATAGAATTATTAATGAAATCTCGACTGGGGCAAAGAAGAAAAAAACATATACCCATCAAAAAGAGAGATGGCTCTGTTATAGCAACAGAATATGAAGAAAGACCAGGTTGGATGGAACGCTTTAGTGAGGTTATGAATAGGACATATGAAGAAAATAATTTGATTGATATACCTGAAGCTGATAAAGACCTTGATGTTCCCATAAATGAATTCAGCATGTTTGAATTCGAAGCTCTTCTAAAAAACTAAAGAAAGGGAAAGCCCCTGGATACGATGGAATAACAGCTGAGATGATACTGGCAGAAAAATAAGTGACTCCCAGACTACTTTATAGTATGTGGCATGAAGAAGCAAAACCTCATGAATGGGAGTTTGTAGTGTTGGTGGAAATAGCAAAACAAGGATACCTGACTGATTGTAATAATTACTACAGCATAACACTTACGGCAGTTGTTATGAATATATATAGTATGCTTATTTTAAAGAGACTGGAGAGAAAGATGAAAAGCTGAGAGATGAACAAGCAGTATTCAGAAAAGGGAGAAGCTGCATTGCCCAAATGTTCATTTAAGTATTTAGGAACTATGATCTCCAATACGGGGTCTTTAGAATTAGAGTTCAGTGAAAGATTAACAAAAAAAAAACAGACAATGGCTAGGTTGATTAAAATTTGGAAATCAAATCGCCAGAAATTACATATAAAATCAGACTATATATCAGTTTAGTGAGATCGCTGTTACTGTATGGACATAAGTCATGATATGACAATGAAACAATCTCCAGTAGACTAGATAGATTTGAAAACAAAACCCTGAAAAGGATATTGGGAGTTGAATGGCAGGACAGGATTACAAATGAAACTATGAGAGAGATTACTGGAGTGCCATATGTGGAGGAGATTATGTTGAGGGGTAGATGGAGAGGGTTTGGGCATGCTTTTCGCATTCCCTAAGAGAGATTAGTTCACCAAACGTTCAACTGGGCTCCATAAGGGACTAGAAGAGTTGGAAGACCCAGGCCTACATGACTAAGGACTATGAAGCGCGAAGTAGATGATGAATGGAGAGGTATGGAATTAAAACCTGAAGATAGAGACGACTGGCGAAATCTAACCGAGAGCCTTTAAGTCAAAAGGTGTAGGAGGAGGAGATGATATATATATATATATATATATATATATATATATATATATATATATATATATATATATATATATATATATATATATATATATATATATATATATATATATATTGCCAGTTATGCCCAATAAAGCCACTCCAGTATAGCCTCTTTTCAGTCGATATAAAATTCCTAAACCATTGCATTTAACAGTTCTCTTGAGGATTCAGTGAATCGAGAAAATTAAAAAAATCATTATAAAAACACCTAATTTGAATGCATGAGTTATGATTAAGCCAATGATTTATGCGAAGTAAAGTCAAATGGATGCTAAATTCACATTGAGTTCCGTTACTTCTGCTTTCATGCGGATGCGATATTATTATTATTATTATTATTATTATTATTATTATTATTATTATTATATAGTAGTAGTAGTAGTAGTAGTAGTAGTAGTAGTAGTAGTAGTAGTAAAAACTAAAAAGTTCACATTTGCAGCGAATGTTTTTAGACATAAGCCTCTGCTTAGTTTATATATGAAAGATCTTTTTTAACGTTGTTAATGTTCTCTAGATATTTTATTTAAAATGATCATTACTTCTCATGTAGTTTACTTATTTCCTTACCTTAGTGACTTATTTTTCCTTGTGCTAGCCTTTAGTCTTTTAGCATCTTGCTTTTCCAACTAGGGTTGTAGCTTAGCTAATAATAATAATAATAATAATAATAATAATAATAATAATAATAATAATAATAATAATAATAATAATAATAATAATCGTAGTAGCAGTAGTAGCAATAGCAGTAGTAGTAGTAGTAGTAGCTCAGCTACAGTCCTAGTTGGAAAAGCAGGATATATAAGCCTATGGATTCCAGCAACGCAAAATAGGCCAGTGAGGAAAGGGAATAGGGAAACGGAAAAAATAGTGTGAATGAGGTTACAGAACCCTCAAGCAAGAGAACTCTAACCCAAGGCAGTGCGAGTATGAATTTCTTTGAGCGATCAGACGAAATCTCCCACCATCACCAATCCATGGTGATGAAAATGGCTAAACCGCAGTCATGAATAAAGACAGGTCTGAGGTCATTGTCTTACTGTGGACTAAAAACGACTCTATTTGACAAGACGCAAACAAATATAAAGTTGCCATCAAAGAAGGAGATTTCCGGCTATAATTAAACTCTCTAATTATTGTCTGCAATTTTATCTTCAGTAATTTATTCACCAGAGTTCTTGAGGATGCTACACATCTGGCTTCAACTCCCACGAATCATCAGCCTTCAAACTTTGTACTTTTTAATCTGTGGTGATTTTGTGTGGCTTTTTGTGATCTGAATCCTGCCATTACTGCAAGCTCAGAAGTTAGTAAATCTACTTCTGTATCTCCGAAGAAACTTCCTTTTAAGTTTGTATCGTAAACTAGAAGAACCGATAACATCTACCTACATACGTGAACATTACAGTGTTTTAAAAATCTTTACATTCTGGATGTTGCAAAGATAAGTTGTTAACAGCTAAGAAAATATGTGAAGTTTGTTGGCGTTTTGTGTAAGATGCGTTTTTCTATTCCGTATCATTTGTTTGTTTTATTTTATTTGATGACATTTTTTACTTTTAAAGATACTGGATCAGAGAGACAGACGAACATACACAAAGACAGCTCCATAGATTACACTAATTAGTTTTGATACAGAGAGGAGCAATGGATGAAAAAGTAGAGATTTGTCATTATCTTGTC
>NC_090756.1:45236023-45256023 GCF_036898095.1 Palaemon carinicauda | reverse complement strand
ATATTCTAGTGTCTTCATGGATCGATAGACTGAGAAAGCTTTTGATTTGTAATAAAAAAAAAGCAATAATGAAAGCCCTTTAATTTATCACTTTTTTCTCTTAGATAATTCCCAGAGTAAAAGATATCTCTCTTTTTAAAGTTCTGAAATCGTAAATTATCGAAAATCTTGTCGTTTCTTCATAAAACGACACACCATGAGAAAGCTTTAGATTCTGTCAAAAATTCAGCAGTACTGAAAGCCTGAAAACCCAATGAATAGATGAATCTTATATCATAATATTTGAAGACATTGCGTCATTATCACGCAATACGACGTATTCAGGGAATTTTGATCTTATATTATTTTAAGAAAATTTTTCCTATAATTAATAGGTTAATGATCATCCCATTGCTAATGAGACACTTAGAAGTATGTGATCTGACATAAAACTTATCTTTAGACTTATCTAGTAGGTTTAGTATGTGATGAGAATGTTTTTTGAAATGTTGATTTAGTTAGGTTTTATTTTTATCGACAAAGTTAATGACAAATCTTTACTTTTTCATCTATTACTTCTCTCTTTTTTCAAAACCAATTATTGTAATCTATGATGCTGTCTGTTTGTTTGTCCGTCTGTCTGTCTGATCCATTATCCTTAAAAGTATAAAAGTTCATCAAATAAGATAAAACAAACAAATGATACGGAATAGCAAAACTCATCTTACACACAACGCCAATAAACTTCACATATTTTCTTTGATGTTAGCAATTTATCTTTGCAACATCCAGATTGCATAGATTTGTAAAACACTGTGAGGTTTCTCGTATGTTGGTAAGAAGTTACCGGCTCTTCTTGTTTACAAAGAAGTTTTGGAAGCTATCATTAGAAGGAAGTTTCTTCCGAGATACAGAGGTTGATTCACCAACTGTGGAGTTTGCAGTAATGGAAGGATTCAGATTACAAGAAGCCACACAAAATCACCACAGTTTAAAAAGTACAAATTTTGAAAGCTGGTGATTCGTAGGAGTTAATACCAGATGTGTATCATCCTCAAGAACTTTGATGAAAGAATTACCTAAGATAAAATTGCAGACAATAATTAGATGGTTTAATAATAGCCGGAAAGCTCCTAAATTGATTAAAACATTATATTTCTGTGTGTCTTGTCTAATGAGGATCGCTTTATAACCATGATTGAGATTATTATCAACAATAACAACAAATACAGTCGTTTCTAGTCCACAGCAGGACAAAGACCCCAGACTTGTCACTATTCATGTGTGGAGTTTAGCCTATTTCATCACCACACTAAAAACTGCTGATTGGTGACGGTGGAAGATTTCGTCTAATCGTCCAAAGGACTTCAACCTCGCACTGCCTTTTGTTACAATTCTCTTGCTTGAGGGTTCTGTACCCTCAGCCATACTAATTTATGTTTCCTTATTTCCTTTCCTCACTGGGCTATTTTTCCCTGTTGGAACCCTTGGGCTGATGATATCCTGCTTTTCCACCTAGGACTGTAGCTGAGCTACTACTATTACTATTACTACTACCACTACTACTATTATTATTATTATTATTATTATTATTATTATTATTATTATTATTATTATTATTATTATTATTAGCTAAGCCTTAAACGTAGTTGGAAAAGCAGGATGTTAAAAGATCAAGTACTAGACCAGGGAAAAATAACCCAGTGAAGAAAGGAAATAAATAATTTATATGAGAAGTAATGAACAATCAAAATAAGATATTTAGAGAACACTAACAACATTAAAATTGATCTTTCATATAGAAACTAAGAAGAGACTTATGTCAGCCTGCACAAGATGAAACCATTCGCTGCAAGTTTGAACTGTTGAGGTACTACTACTACTACTACTACTACTACTACTACTACTACTACTACTACTACTACTACTACTACTACTACTATAATAATAATAATAATAATACTGCATCCGTATGGAAGCAACAGTAACGTAACCTAGTGCAAATTATTTATCATTAATTTGCATTTGCTTCGCATAAATCAGTGGCTTCATTACAACTCATGCATCCAAATTAGGTGCTTTTATAATAATTTTTTTTTTCATTTTCACGATTCACTGAGGCCTCAAGAGAGCTGTTAAATGCAACGGTTTAGTAATTTTATATCGACTGAAAAGAGGCTATGATGGAGTGGCTTATATGGGCATAACTAGGAATAATCATATGACGCATTAGCACAACCACACAAATATATATATATATATATATATATATATATATATATATATATATATATATATATATATATATATATATATATATATATATCCAAATAAGCCATATATATTTTTGATACATTAATGTCTGGATTCTCTTAACGATCTCTGGATCAAAGCCCCAGGCGAGATCACACAAAGACAAGAACTTGTGACGGCCAGGAATCCAGAAGTTAATGTATTAAAAACATATATGGCTTATTTGAAGAAACAAACTACCAATTAGCTACGATGGTGAGGATAGGTTGATTTCAATTCTAAGTACAAAACACCTGAATTAGACAGGTATAAGCACAGAAGAATTGTCATTGACTTTTATCTTCCTTCGTGGCCAAGTGGTTTAGTCACTGTCTATAAAAGCTTGCCGACCACGGTTCTATTCCCGGCCGGTCACAAGCTCTTGTCTTTGTGTGATTTCGCCTGGGGCTCTGATCCCGAGGTCGTTAAGAGAATCCAGATATTAATGTATCAAAAATATATAAGGCTTATCTGAATATGAAAAACACGTCTAAATGTGCAAAATATATCATATATATATATATATATATATATATATATATATATATATATATATATATATATATATATATATATATATATATATATATACATAAATATATATTTATATATATAAACATATATATATATATATATATATATATATATATATATATATATATATATATATATATATATATATATATATATATATATATATGTATATATATATGTATATATATATGTATATATATATATATATATATATATATATATATATATATATATATATATATATATACATAAAACAATAGCAAATACATCTTTTTCTAGTCCACTGCAGGACAAAAGCCTCAGACATATCCTTATTCATGTCCGTGGTTTGTCCAGCTTTCATCACCACCAGTGCGGATTGGTGATGGTTTAAGATTTTAGTCAGATCACTCATTGCACACCATTCTGGTATGGGTAGCCTTGATTGGTACAGTTTTTCACCACGTGAAGGTATCCCCACTCAGAAAGTATATATATATATATATATATATATATATATATATATATATATATATATATATATATATATATATATATATATATATATGCGTATGTGTTCGTGTGTATGTATATACAGTATATATATATATATATATATATATATATATATATATATATATATATATATATATATATATATATATATATATATATATATATATATATATATATATATATGCGTATGTGTCGTGTGTATGTATATACAGTATATATATATATATATATATATATATATATATATATATATATATATATATATATATATATATATATATATATATATATATATATTGTAATTAGTTTCTAGAAGGCCTCAGATTTACCATAACTGGTATTAAATGCAGAAACGTGAACATTTTGAACTAAGTTTATTACAAGCAAGCTTTGGGTAAACTATCTTTCCTATCATCAGAGCTAAAACTTGAACGTCAAACCTCATTAATTGGAAATGCTCTGTTAAATAGTAGGATTCAATTCGTGTTAAAAGAATCATACCAACAATCACTATATTTAAAATAATAAAGATAATGTAATGAAAATCATCATCATCATCATCGTCATCTCCTATTGACATAAAGGGTCTCGGTTAGATTTTGCCAGTCCTCAGTCATGTAGGTCTGGGTCTTCCAAGTCTTTTACTGCCTTGTGGAGCTTGGCTGAACGTTTGGTGAACTAATCTCTATTGGAGAGTGCGAAGAGCATGCCCAAACCATCTTCATCTACCCCTCAACATGATCTCATCCTCATATGGCACTCGAGTAACCTCGCTTATAGTTTCATTTCTAATCCAGGCGGTTGATCTTACTGGGGTCACTTGCCTTAGTTAGATAGGCACTGTTCATCACAAGGAACTGGCTACCCTTTGATGTATCTAGCCGATGAATCTTCTATGAAAATGTAATGAAAATAAATACATAGAAATAACTTGCAATGGAATAAGAGAATTCACATACAGAAGTATAAAAGCAACAATCCTAACAAGTAAGCAACTTCAAGTTTTTATAGTTTTTTTCAGAACATAAAAGAGTCATTTTAAAGTGGTAACTTTTCTTTAAAAATTTTAATCTTATTTTTCATTATTTCTCTTGTGGTTTGTTTATTTCTTTGTTTCCTTTCCTCACTGGACTATTTTTCCTTGTTGGAGCACTTGGGCTACAATCATCCTGCTTTTCCAACTAGGTTGTAGCTTAACTAATAATAATAATAATAATAATAATAATAATAATAATAATAATAATAATAATAACAGACTGAAAAACAGAAAAAGTTGGGGGTTGGTCAACGTCAGACTGTGTACTGGTAGTTAGACGACTAGCGGTAACGATCGTTATGCAACATGTAAAGAAACAGAAGCAGTTGAGTCATTCGTAGTTAGAGATAGTTGTTTGATGAAAATTTACTCAAGGAAGGTGGGAAATAGTTATTAAGTATTTGAGCAAAACTATTAGAGTTATAATAATTAATTGATTACTTGCTTGCTTAAGTGTCATTACGTATGTAGGAAAATTCCTTTCTATTCTATGTAAATCTGGAGATTTCTAGAATCAATTAAAGTTGAAAAAAGAAAATTCTTTACTGCCCTAAGTTATCTAACCTACATAAATGTAAACAAAAAAACTACGATTATACTAATAGTCTTATTGGATCTCTCTCTCTCTCTCTCTCTCTCTCTCTCTCTCTCTCTCTCTCTCTCTCTCTCTCAAGGATATACCAAACAAAACAAGATATTTAGGTAAAAAAAATATATCGTCAACATTGTTCTCTAGTGTTGGGGACTGTCATAGCCTCTGTACCATGGTCTTCCACTGTCTTGGGGTAGAGTTCTCTTGCTTAAGGGTACACTTGGGAGAAATATTCTGTCCTTCTCTTCCTCATGTTTTTCTTATATTTGGATAATCTATTTGAATGTTGTTACTGTTCTTAAAATATGTTACTTTAATTTCTCATTACGTCTCTTGTAGTTTATCTCTTTCCTTATTTCTATTCATCACTGAGCTATCTTTCCTTGGGCTTAAAGCATCCTTCTTTTTTCTGAATAGGACACAGATTAAGTTGTACCAGGGACTCGTGTGTCCAACTGTACTTCAAATAAAGTAATTCCAACGTCAGAGAAGCAACGAGTCGAGTTTAACAGTCAGACGAGCGCATAAACTGACCAACATAACTCTGTAATCTACCGCAGGTTCTATTTCCCCATCTTTTACAGTCAATCTCGAATTAAATAGTTTTAATACTCCATTTCCATGGACTCTTATGGTTTCTGCTAACCCATTACCGTGGGATATGAAACTTTTTATGGATATTTTGCGGTCATCAAACCCCGTTTTCTATAACTTTCCTTTTGGTAGACTCCCCTTAACCCCGATGACGTTGGTTTACGTCAAAAAATTTCAACTATGAAGCATCCATAAAACAAAGTGTAGTATAACTCGTACTTCCAAATGCTTCACTAAAATGAGATATAAGTTTTAGGTGGAGTTTATTCATCCGTTGGGCTATAATGGACATTACAGTTGGACGCAGGGATTTCTGCTCACACTCTTACTTTGCGGCGAGTAACCAAACAGATAGTGTAGGGAGAGATGGCTGAGATGGAGGGCAAAACTACATGGTGGAATTCACAATGCAGTAAGGGTGTGACAGGGTGAACTTTAGAAATTATTACAATTACTTGAACGTATTTATTGCAATAATGAAAAAGTCAAAATGATAAATAAAATGAACTGTCTGAGACAGAAAGCCCTATTGGAAATTTTGGATACAGACATTTTTGAAAAATATTTTTATCCATCATTCAATAAACACTCAAAGGCTTTATTCATTGCAAAGGAAGGCGGAAGGTTTTCTTTACTAATTGCAAAAGCTTTCATTCTTCAGAACTCTTCATTTTATTCAACTTTCGACATCCACTAATACCCTTCATGCAGCTTTTAACTGGCGTAAGACGCTAATTGGTATTTGATTTCAATATACTTAAATTTCCAAATTCGAAGACAACACGTAGATGTAAATATGTTGCCATTTATGGCTCTGTAATATCCAGGGGAACTGGCATTAAACTTGAGAGTTCTAACTCTATATCCTAACAAACAAGTAAGCGATTTAAAGTTTGTTGTGGCCAATGCGGTAAAGTCCGTGACAAGTGAACGTTAGACAGGGGTTCGAGTCCCTCTCAAACTCGTTAAATTCATTAAAAGCAATTTTGATCACGTGCTTACAAGCTCAGTGTTGCCAACAGCGTTACCTGCCACAAGGTAAAGCTAGCAGACGTCCCCCGGAATTAATGAAGCCAATTGTACTGATGTACCTTAGTTGGTTACTAAATACAATCTCAGACAAGTGTCTCGACCTGAACCAAGTTATAGCGTAACTTTCTGCCCTTTGAGCACTAAGCACTTTTCAGGTAGCAAAACATCGTATCAAAAGGTTTTGTTCCTTTATTTTGTTCTTTTTGAAAATGATTAAACTATATTTAGGAACCACAAATAATTTTTGATATCAGAACATTATCAAAAAATTGAGTAACGAAAAGCGAAAATTAAATTTTGCGAAAAGCATTTACACATAATACAGAAAACTCATTTCCAAGTGTCGGAAACTATTTTGTAAATGATAATGAAAAAGATGCTCAAAGGTGTATCAAAACCTAACTACAAAGGCGTAAGAAAAACAAACCAAGACTTATTTCCAGTCTGACAAAAAAAAAAAACACAGAACTTTTACTTCAAATAAAATATTTAGAATTCTTTAATTATGCTAACAGGAAAAGAAGAAAATCAAATAATGAAAATAAATTGTATCTTCTCGAGTGCCCAAGAGTAGAGAAGAAAATAGTTCATCAAGTGAGTCATAATTTCCAGTTTCTTCATAGAATTTCAACCATTATAAAGAAAACAATTTTAAGCAGTCCAACCAGTTCCAGGATTCCAGCAAGGTTGGAATTGGAATATTTCTGGTTTTTAATTTAAAGGGTATGAAATGAAAAATAAGTCAGAGAGAGAGAGAGAGAGAGAGAGAGAGAGAGAGAGAGAGAGAGAGAGAGAGAGAGAGAGAGAGAGAGAGAGAGAGAGAGAGAGAGAAAAGGAAACTTTTATGAATTGTGTAAGGATATCATATGAGAGACGATAAATTGCAAATTAAATATTATTCGAAAATCTATGTAAAATCGTTTTTGGTAAAAAAGTTAAATACGGAATTAGATAAAATGCATAACCAGAAAAATGAAATTTGATTAGTAAAATTTGATTATTAGCAAGTTGAGAGAGAGAGAGAGAGAGAGAGAGAGAGAGAGAGAGAGAGAGAGAGAGAGAGAGAGAGAGAGAGAGAGAGAGAGAGAGTTACAAGGAATTTGGATGTCTCAAAGACTTTTTAGTCCATCCGCGGAGACTCCATTATTTTGCTCTTGGATATAACGAATTAGTTTAAACATTTTGAGTTGCTATGATCTCGCCTAACTTATTCTTAAACAATAAGGTATGTTACCGTTCACTACATCCGCTGGATGTCTATTTCATGTATTTGGTATTTTGTATATAAAGAAATGACCACATTGAAAGAGTGACAGTGGAGACAGAGAGTATGAAACTTTTAGGATTTTTTTTTTAAGAATTTTAAAAGGGAAGCAATACATTGCAAATAAAATCTGTTTTGAAAATCCATGTACAATCCTTTTTTTAGTAAGAATGGTGTATTAAAGAATCATATGTTAATTTTCCTAGTGAATTATTAATCAAAGGAAAATTAATTTACTAATATAAGTACAGGTCTCATTTACTATTTTGAAATTTTTACTTATTTTACACATCATCATCTGCATTGATTTTCACCTATGAAATACGGGAATAATTCCTCTCAACTTAAAAATCAATAAAAATAAGTACTTAATGATTGATATATTTCCTGCTGGAATCTTCGCCAAAATATAGAAATATTATTTAAGTACTGTTTACTCTAAGTATTGTTTTGCTAAATCAACAACTTAACCATTATTTAACAAATAAAATCCTTATACTTAAGTTATCTACTTAATATTTCTTTTTCAGTAACAAATTGGTTTGAGCTTGGTCATGACTATTGATCGAGACGAAATATTAAACACAAATTTAGAGGCATAACTCATTGAGAAAGCTCATGTTTACTAAATACGTAATAGGGTAAAAGATATATGAAATTTGTACCAAAATTTCCAGAAAGGTTACTCTTCTCTAATTCGTCTTTCAAACGCCTCACTGCCTCATTCAGTGGATTACTCATTTTCGAATTTTTTGACGCACGTTTTTTTTTTTTTTTTTTTTTTTTTTTACGTAGGCATTCATACGCTTGACAAAACTTTACTCCTGGCTTGTGTGTATGTGCGTTAGTGAATAGCTTCCTTGGCAGAATTTTAATAGTAGAGTCATAATGAAACTTGCAAGGATTAGCTGTTATGTAAAAAAACTAGAAATAATTGAATTTTGGGAGGTTAAGATCAAACGTAAAGGTCACGGTCAAGAAAAAAGGTCCAATTCGCGTTATAAGCCATAAGTTTGGACATACTTATCACACACTTCAAACTTGGTTTTTTATTTGAGTGTATAAAAATCCACGCCAATTAAAACATGTTAGGGTTGAAAATTAAGGTCGAGCCCAAGGTCACGGGAAACAACCGGTCAAATTCCGGTCATCAACCATACAGCCAAAATTATAATTGTAAAGTAATGAAACTTGCAGGGATTTTAAACTGTTATGTAAAAATCTGGAAATTAATAAATTTTGGAAGGTCAAAGGTCAAGGTTACGGACGAGCAAAACGTCAAAAATCAGTTCATAAGGTCAAAAAATAAACTGCCCTTCTACATTAATGTTGCTCCTCTTAAAATGATTTATTTTAATTGGCCTTTACTTGTCTTTTAGTTTATTTATCTCCTTATTTCCTTTCCTCACAGGGTTATTTTCCTTGTTGGAACTCTTGGGTTTGTTGCATATTGCTTTCCCAAATAGAGATGTAGCTCAGCTCGTAATAATAATAATAATAATAATAATAATAATAATAATAATAATAATAATAATAATAATAATAATAATAATAATAATAATAATAATAATAATAATAATAATAATAATATGTAGCAAAAGCTTTATATCAATAAGTATGTCTACATACAGCAAGAGAAAACCTTGAGTCCTGACTAATGAAGGTGGCGAGTAATCTAGAGCATTTAAAAGAGCCTAAAAAGCAGCTCTAAGTAGAGCATATCATGAAGCATCTCATATAGCATCTATAAAGAATCTAAATAGAGCATCTCAAAAAGGATCTCAGTCATTTAAAGAGCATCTCAAAAAGGATCTCAGTCATTTAAAGAGCATCTCAAAAAAAGCATTTAAAAAAAAATCTAGAAGGCATCCAAAAATATCTTATATAAAGACAAATAGCATAAAGAGTATATAAATACATCTTAAAACATCTAAAAAAGAAAAATCTAAGAAATTTACAAGTATCTATAAAATATTAATAAAATGCATTTAAATGGTATCCAGACCAATCTAAAAAGCATCTAAAACCACCTTTAAAACCATTAAAAGCATCAAACACATCTGAAATAAAACCATATCAAAATGCATCTAAAGATGTAGCGTTTCCTGGTCTACAATGTCTCTTGATGAAGATTTGTTTGTACCAAATCTTTTCCACGGTGAAAGGTGGACCATTTTCTAGATCTATTTTCACATTTGTATCTGGGAGGTGGAATACGCAGAGGGAGATGGTCTAGCTTTTTCTACTCTGCAATGTCTCTTGATGAAGGTTTGCTTGTACAAAATATTTGATTCTTGAACAACTAATTAGTCACTTAGAGAAATAAAAGCTTTGCCAGACAACCACTGTGCATATAGAAAATTATACCTTACGGAGACAGCCATCTGTTCTGTTGTAAATGATATACTGGAAATTATGGATGAAAACAAATGTGGTATTTTAATATTATTAGATCTTACAGCTGATTTTGATACAGTTGTGCGTTATCTGCTACTAAAGGATTTATGATCCATCGGTACTGGAGATCATTCTTTTGAATACCTAAAAGACTACTTGATTGACAGAAACTACTGTGTGCAAATTGAAAACTCTTATTCGTCATATGAACCATTAAACACAGAGGTAGAGAAGAGTGTACTGTAGGGGGTGTAAAGGACCGAATCTTATTCTGTATATATACCATTGGGCTATTAAAAGTACTACAAAGGTATAGAGTGAAGTTCAAACTATTTGCGGATGATAAATAATTTTACTTCTCCATAAATCATATATACATCATTACTGAAACTCTAAACCGAATTCTTGCCAGTATTAGAATTTATGGTCGACAGAAAGAAAAAAAATAACAAACTTGGGGGATATTCAAATAAACATAATTAACGACTTTGCCCGATTTCTAAAAAAGTTCGCGATCTACGAGTATCTCTTGACTGTAACTTGTCTTTCAATACCAAAATAAACCAAGCAGTAAAACTGTTATCTTAAAACCATTGTTTTTATAAAGAAGTACCTGGAAGGACATTCTGTAAATAAACTTGCGATAAACTTTATTATAAGCAGGATTGACTAATGCAACTCCATCCACCGCAACCTACCCACAGTGTAACTTGAGAAATTACAGAGGAGCGGGACTGATAAAAGGTGTCTCACCCAGAGAAAGGATCACTCCTACACTAATTGAATTACACTGGCTAACTATTAAAGCTAGCAAATAGTTTGAGATATGTGCAACTACCAATCAAGTTATCAGAACCGGAAATCCAAAATATTTAAGAGAATTGATACATATTGTGCATAATTGACGTAGAGCGGAGAATAATACAGTTGGTTTCAAATTATTGGAGCTAAGATGTATATCCATTGTAGGTTAGAGAGCCTTCAAATATGGGGCCCCAACATTATACAAGCTCCTAATAGACATCTGAAAGACTGAAGATATTAAGACTTTAGAGAAGAAACTGGAGGCTTTCTTTGTTCTCTGATAGCTTCCATAATATGGATTGGACAATAAACACGCCAAATACCTAAGAATGCAAGTTAGCAAGAAGAGGAGCTTTTAGCACTTGTTGGAGAATTGTTAATGTTACTCCTCTATGTAAATGTGTTTGTGGTAGCTCAAATCCCACTGATTACCACCCAATTTCCATAACTCCCATAAAGTTTTTAAATGTCTTCTGACAATACGTCTTAATAGGTTTGCTGAAGGTAATCATCTATTCCCTAGTTTGCAATTTGGTTTTCGTAAAGGCCTTGGAGCTGTGATGCCCTTCTTACAATCTGCAATGCAGTACAGAAATCCCTTGATTGTGGTCAGGAAGTTCGTATGATTGGCCTTGATTTTAGTGCAGCCTTTGACCGTTGGGAGTGGGTGGGTCGTTTCTTAGCATTATTATTGATTTTTTAAGTAATAGATCTCAAAGAGTTGTTGTTGATGGGCACCATAGTGAGTATAGGAATGTGTTATCCGGTGTTCCACAGGGTAGTGTTCTTGGCCCATTACCTTTCATACTATATACACATGACATATGGTTTGGCCTAGAAAACAAGCTTGTTGCATATGCAGATGATGCTACTCTCTTTGCATCAATTCCATCCCCTGAATGTGGATCTAGGGTTGGTGAATCCCTTAATAGAGATTTAGCTAAAATTAGTGCATTGTGCAAATTATGGGGTAAAAGTTGAATCCTAACTAAACTCAAAGTATGATTGTAAGTAGGTCAAGGACGGTGGCTCCTCAACATCCGGATCTGTGTCTTATTCAATTGCAAAAAAAAATTGGCTTATTGAGAAAGTCTTTTAAGATTTTCGGTTATCAATCTATTTTGAAGAAGTGTTTAAATTCTTCCATTTTACCTTGTTTTGAGTATTGTTCTCCTGTCTGGTGTTCAGCTGCTGATTCTCATCTTAATTTGTTGGACAAAAACTTACGGTCTATTAAATTTCTTATTCCTGATCTAGATATTAATCTTTGGCCCCGTCGTTCGATTAGTTCATTATGAATGTTGCATGAGATTTTTCATATCTCTGACCATCCTTTACATTCAGATCTCCCTGGACAATACTATCCTGTTCGTAATACTATGCTGGCAGTTAATTCTAATAGCCAGGCCTTCACCATCATGAGGCTCAATGCTACACAGTATTCAAGAAGCTTTATTCCAGCTGTTACCAAGTTGCAGAATGATCTTCCTAATCGGATAGTTGATTCAGTAGAACTTAAAAAGTTCAAAGTTGGAGAAAATGCTTTTATGTTGACCAGGCTGACATGAGTCTTTTTATAGTATATATATGGCATATCTGTTTTTGACGTATAATAGTTTTTTTGGGCTCAAGCCATGTCGTCCTGATGGAAGTTCCTATAGGGTAGCTTCCTAGGGTATATTACAACTACGGCGATATTCCCAGAGAATTTACCTTAAGGTACCAGAATTCTAACTCCTGGAGCGAGTATCCCTCGTGAAAGGGATATCGCGACATATCAGAGGACGTATTCTAGACACGTCACATGGCAATCTACTACCTAAATAGAGATTCGTCTCGTAGGAGGGAGATTGACGAGATACGAATTCGGGAAGAAAAAGGGGGGAGCCGCTCCCAAGGCCTCCCAATCCCCCGATTCGTATGCGTGCCTGGCGCCAATCCTGGCGCCATCTGTATTCCTTTTTGCGTAGCTTAACAACTCGGTGTTTTTTCCTGTTTTTCTCGCAAATCTTGGATTTATTCAACTTTTCATGGCTTCTCCGTCTTCGTTGGCCTCGGATAAGTTGAGTATAGTGTCTGTTATGTATAAATGTAGGCTCTTGGTAAAATTTTGAGTGATTAATAGGATTAATCTTTGATACAAGAGCCGTAGCCTACCAGAGGTGTCCTGGACACTGTCACTCGCTAGGTATAAATTAGTTAGTCAGAGTGACATTCCTGGTTGTTTTGCTTAATAAATTTTAGCTATTTAGCTTTACATAGGATTTCCTTTCGTGCTTAGTATTATTTGGCGAAGTATTCGCCATTCTGGCCTACGCTAGGCCATGTAGCCTAGTCGTTTGGTCCTAGTACTTAATGCATGATTTTGGTTTTTCCGAGTGTAATTAAAAGTTTATTAAAGCTTTAGGCTATATTTTATACATTTTAGACTGTGTGGAATATTTCCAAGATTGTATACGTGAGAGTTTCGGTGAATTAGGTGATCGATTCTCTTGGTGCCTAGGTTAATTGCTTATGGAGCCTTAGTATACTTTATTATTCTCCCCGGTTGCTTTCTTTTCTTCGGAGAAGGTATGCAATCCCTTTCCCTCTGTTTAAGCCTTGGGCTTATCCCTAAGTGGTTTTTTCCGAATTTATTTTCGATAAAACTATACTAGGGTGTTACTGTACCTTCCTGTTCCAGCAGAGTCTGGTTCAAAGAGGGACAGAACAACAGAGTTTTTTAGTCTGAGTCCGTGTTGTCTGGCTTGGGGCAGAGTTCCCCTCGCTGACCTAACACTTATAAAGGGAGCTTAGCTCCCTTAGGTCACTATCGAAGGTTTCTGTAGTATGATTCCTCCTTTTGTGATCGACCAGACTAAGTCCTGTTGCTGTTCTTGGGGAGGATAAAATCTTCCCTTGGGAATAGCAACGCCTTCCTTGCTTTGGTGCTTTGGGAAGCTGGCAAGTATTGCTGGCCCTTTCCCTTAGATCTCCCTTAGGCTAAGACAGAGTTCTTGGCTGCGGGTGATCTGTCACTAAAGCAAGGTTGGCAGGACCCTTTTGTCCCTTCCCCCTCTATCTCCGTAATGGCCTTGCCATTACTGTACTGTACCTTGCCGGCCGGCAGAGCTGGCTGGCAGGGGTATTACTGTACTGTACGTCATTCTACTTCTGGACCTAGTATAGGTTGGGATATGGAATTGACTAAGGCCATTGCCGGCCGGCTGAGATGCTGGCCGGCAAGGGTCTTATGTTTTCGAGTGCTGCCCGGACCTCTCTTGGTCCCTCATCCATGCCTGCCGACAGAGCCGGACGGCATTGGTCAAGGAAGCCTGAATTAAGTTTCTCCCCTTCCTTATATGCACTCTTTCGGTTGCCGGGCTTGGGGGGTCGTGTACACTCTTATCCCGGCATCCATTCTATTTTCTTCTAGTGCTGTACCTGTCCCGGCTGCCGGCCTATGAGGCAGACAGCCGGGCAGGTGTAGTCTTCTGGTTCTTTTGCTGCCGGCTGGCATCGGTCTTGTACCTTTGCCGGCCGGCTTATGTCAGTCCTTGTCTGCCGGTCACCAAGAGTGTGGCCGGCAGCTAGGTACTACCTTGTGTAGTTACTGGCCGGCAATCATTGCCGGCCAACACTGGCTGTTGCTGGCCGGCAGCTACTGCCGCCGGCACAGGCATTTGAACCAGAAGGCTGCCGCCCTATAGCTGTTAAGTAGTATACTTTAAAGCTAATTGTGGTGTGTGCCGGCCGGCAAAGGCAGGCCGGCACACATCCTCCTATACTGTACTAGTATTCTTCTGTATAGCATATACAGTAAGAAGAAAACTATAGTAATAGTTTAGGTACAGCACTGTATCTTCTAACACTATTGTGTTTTCTTGCACAGCCCTTTGCTGTTGCCCTCAGACAGGAAGCAGAGTCTTCCCCGTCTATTATCCAGGATTTTAAAATCATTGCCTAGGTGTGAGCTCCACCTGTTTCCTCTGGAAACCTTGCATTGGTTACTCTAGTAGAGATAAACCAATTTTGATTTTATTATCTGGAAAGCTGCAACAATGGGTTGTGAGGGAAACACAAGTGTGTGTCTTTCCTTTATGAATTGTTATGCTATACTATGCATATCTAGTGATACATAGTTCACTTGATACTCATGGAAATTTTTTCTCTTTACAGGAGGACCCTCCGAAGTGCGGAAATGTTTTCTGCAATGTCCGTAGCAGGAACCTCTGCGGACATGAGTGTTGTAGGAGACACGCAGCATGCGCTGTCTCCAAGGATGATCTCCAGTATTGGGACCCTCAGGTATGTACTGTATGCACTAACCTGATTACTGAGGCTTTTGATTCCCCTAGAACGGCGGAATCAAGGGATATAGCTAGGGAAAAGCTCCGTACTTGGGTAAAGGGCTTCAAGAAGAACACCTCTGGCCCTTATCTTCCTAGTGAGAAGATGAGGGCGTATCTTTTTCCCCAGGCATCAGCTGAAGCAGTGATTCCCCAGCCTCAAGAGGAGATCCCCCAAGACCTAGTCCAGGTGGACGAGGAAGTCGCAGATGCGATGCAAGACATCCAGTTGTGTGACAGGATGTCTGATGTGGACGAAGGTTTGGAAGAAGACCTCATGGCAGAAGGTCAGGATCAAGTTCAAACCCCGGATGTCGCAGAGGATGGGGTCGACGAGGTGTCGGCTACTCCGGTTCAGATGCCGGAGCCCATCCCCTCAACATCCGCTGGTCTCCCAGTAGAACTGGGACAGGCCCTCTCTTCGATTGTTGGAATGATCCAACAAATGCAGAAGGAGAATCAGGAGAAGGCGGCTGCAATGGAACTGCGTATGCAGTCCCTAGCAGAATCACATGGGCCCCGGAAAAGGCTCAATGTGAAAGACCTTCCCATATGCTCAGATGCTAACCCATGGAGGTATGCTGAGCACATGCCAATGACGACTGGTAAGATCGTCATTTCGGATAAGCTGGGTTCAGTTCTCCTAGAGGAGGTAGAATTCTGGCCCAGCAAGGCATCATATCCGGACTGCTATGTCCGGCTGAGAAAAGAACCAGCTTCAAGGGAGGAGACAGAGCCGAAAGAGGTCATTATTATGGACCATGCTAAGGCTCAAGCCCTACTTTCATCCTCGATGAAAGAGAGGGGCTTCTCGAATTCGAAGGTAGCAGCATTGAGCAAGAAGCTCCCTTCTTTTGTGTCCTCTTCTGATAGAGCCTTCCCCTTTTTACAAAAAGGGTTTGCGGCTGTCCTAAAGGCAATCGAGGCCGGCAAGCCTTGCCCCTCCCTGGAGGAGTGTAAACCCTTGTCGCTGGCTCTGCCTATGGACCACAAGGACTGGAAGGATGTCCATCTGACATTCTCAGTGGGAAAGTTGGAGGCTGATATTGCCGGACGGCAATTCGGCGAGGACCTCCCCAAGTTGTCCGAATTTCTTTTACGAAGAGAGTTCGAGACAAAAGAAAGACTGGCTGCCTCAATGTCTCATCAGACTACTCTTGAGACGATGGCAAGTGACCCTAAGGTCCATGAAATGTTCATGGTTGTGGCTAAGTCTCACCTAGCCACAGTGACGAAGGACCTTTATGGCTTCGTCAAGGCAAGGAGAGCTTGCAGGGAGTTCGTGTTCACCGGGGCTTCGGTGAGACACGAGCCAAGGAAGTTAATATCCTCCAACATTTGGGGAAAAGACCTTTTCCCTACCGATGTGGTCAAAGAGGTTGTTGATAAGGCCGCCGTGGAGAATAGAAACCTTCTCCAGAAGTGGGGCCTGGCTATCAAAAGAAAATCTTCCCCGGATGAGGGTCCTCAACCAAAGAGGAAGAATATGAGGACTAGGCTACCGTCTCGGCCAGCCAAGCCTTATAGACAGCAACAGCAACTGCAATTGCCTTTGCCTTCAGTGCCCCAGATGGTGGCACAAACCCCGACTACTTTTCAGTGGGTACCCCAGGCTGTGCCAGGTCAGTCAACCACATTCACCCCAACGTTCGAAGGACAGTCTTCTTCCTTTCGTGCAAAGCCTAGAGGAGCAGCCAGAGGCTCGTCTAGGCGCCCCTCAAGGGGAAGGGGATTCAGAGGTGGTCGTGGTCAGGGAGGCAAGACCTCAGGACGGCAGTCCAAGTGAAACGATACCGGTAGGAGGGAGACTAATGAAATTTTGGGATCGCTGGACCTTCGATCCCTGGGCCCAAAGCCTACTCAAGAATGGACTGGGTTGGAGCTGGTACAGCACTCCACCCCCATGCCTTCGGTTTTTCCAACACTCCACCCCCATTTTGGAGGAGTACGTTCAAGAACTGTTGGAGAAAAATGTGATCCGAAAGGTGAAGTCCATCAAATTCCAAGGGAGGCTGTTTTGTGTTCCCAAGAAAGACTCGGAAAAGCTCAGAGTCATTCTGGACTTGTCACCACTCAACAAGTTCATAGTGAATTGCAAATTCAAGATGCTAACACTGCAACACATAAGGACCTTACTGCCCAAGAGGGCATACTCAGTCTCTATAGACTTGTCAGACGCCTATTGGCACATCCCAATCAGCCGTCGACTCTCCCCCTACCTAGGGTTCAGGCTACAACGGAAACTGTACGCCTTCAGAGCCATGCCATTCGGGCTAAACATAGCCCCAAGGATTTTCACGAAGCTTGCGAGCGCAGCTCTCAAACAATTACGCCTAAAGGGAATTCAGGTAGTAGCCTACCTGGACGACTGGCTGGTGTGGGCAGCATCCGAGACCGAATGCTTACAAGCTTCCAGTCAGGTGATCCAGTTCCTAGAGTACCTAGGCTTCAAGATCAACAAGAAAAAGTCTCGACTTTCTCCATCCCAAAAGTTCCAGTGGCTGGGAATCCACTGGGACCTTTTGTCACACAGTTTCTCCATCCCAATGAAGAAAAGGAAGGAGATAGCGGGCTCTGTCAAGAGACTTCTAGATTCCAAAAGGATATCAAGACGCGAACAGGAGAGGGTACTAGGCTCTCTCCAGTTTGCTTCAGTGACAGACCCAGTGCTAAGAGCACAGCTAAAGGATGCAACCGGAGTTTGGAGAAGGTATGCATCAAACGCGCGAAGAGACCTGAGAAGACCAGTGCCTCCTCGGCTACGTACTCTTCTCAGACCTTGGTCCCAAGCCAGACATCTAAAGAAGTCGGTTCTTCTTCAGCCACCTCCCCCGTCGATGACGATCCACTCAGACGCCTCAAAGGAGGGATGGGGAGGTCACTCTCATCGGAAAAAAGTCCAGGGGACTTGGTCCAAGCTATTCAGGACCTTTCATATAAACTTTCTAGAAGCTATGGCAGTGCTCCTTACCTTAAAGAAAGTCTCCCCGCGTCACTCGATCCACATAAGATTGGTGACAGACAGCGAGGTGGTTGTGAGATGCTTGAATCGACAAGGGTCGAGGTCACCACCTCTCAACCAAGTGATGTTAGCCATTTTCCGATTGGCAGAAAAGAAGAAGTGGTACCTGTCGGCAGTTCACCTTCAAGGAGTCCGCAATGTGACAGCGGACGCTCTATCCAGGTTCACACCGATAGAGTCGGAATGGTCCTTAGACGCAGGATCATTTTCCTTCATTCTGAATCAAGTCCCAGAACTGCAAATAGACCTCTCTGCGACAAAAGACAACAAGAAGTTGCCCCTGTACGTGTCCCCGTACGAGGACCCCTTAGCGGAAGCAGTGGACGCAATGTCCCTCGACTGGAACAGGTGGTCCAGGATTTATCTGTTCCCTCCTCACAACCTTCTGTTGAGGGTCCTCAACAAACTGAGATCCTTCAAGGGGGTAGCGGCAATAGTGGCCCACAAGTGGGCGAACAGTATGTGGTTCCCCTTGGCGTTGGAACTACAGATGAAGTTCGTGCCGCTACCACATCCAGTTCTGACCCAGCGAGTCCAGAAGTCGACTGTCTGCGCTTCATTACAGAAAACCCAGACCCTGCAGCTCATGATTTTCTCGCCCTAGCGGTGAGAAAGCGTTTCGGGATTTCGAGAGCTAGCATAGACTTCCTAGAGGAATACAAGTGCAAATCGACTAGAAGGCAATATGAGTCATCTTGGAGAAAGTGGGTGGCCTTTGTAAAGGCAAAGAATCCGCAGGAGATCTCAACAGACTTCTGCTTATCTTTCTTCATCCACCTCCATGGCCAAGGATTGGCAGCTAACACGATTTCAGTATGTAAATCGGCTTTGATGAGACCCATTTTATTTGCCTTCCAGATCGACCTAGGTAACGAGATCTTTAATAAAGTTCCGAAAGCCTGCGCTAGGCTCAGACCTTCAGCACCTCCAAAGCCCATTTCATGGTCTTTAGACAAAGTTCTTCATTTCGCCTCCCTGTTGAGCAATGAAGAATGTGCGTTAAAGGATTTAACGCAAAAAGTTATTTTCCTATTTGCACTCGCGTCCGGGGCCAGGGTTAGTGAGATCGTAGCCCTCTCGAGAGAGGCAGGTCGTGTTCAGTTCCTGGATGGGGGGGAGCTGAACCTGTTTCCGGATCCTACGTTTCTCGCCAAGAATGAGTTACCCACCAACAGGTGGGGTCCCTGGAGAATCTGCCCTCTGAAAGAAGATGCATCTCTATGTCCAGTAGAATGCCTAAAGGTCTATCTTCGTAGAACTTCAGACTTCAAGGGTAGTCAACTATTCAGGGGAGAAACATCAGGCTCAAATTTATCTCTGAATCAACTCAGAGCGAAAATGACATATTTTATTCGCAGAGCGGATCCTGACAGTACACCCGCAGGTCACGATCCGAGGAAAGTTGCCTCATCCCTAAATTTCTTTAATTGTATGGATTTTGAACATCTCCGTTCATACACGGGCTGGAAATCTTCCAGGGTGTTCTTTCGCCACTATGCGAAGCAAGTAGAGGAACTTAAGAGATCTGTGGTAGCAGTGGGTCGTGTAGTTAACCCTACTGTTTAACTCTGCGAGGAACAGTGGTCTTAATTGGGACGATTAAGTCCAGGGTGAGTGTGTAGGTACATACT
>NC_090756.1:45221023-45231023 GCF_036898095.1 Palaemon carinicauda | reverse complement strand
GTAGTTATTATGATAACACTAATTAATTGAAAGGTTTAAAGGTGACTCATGAATGCCAGAGACAGTGACATTGTCCTGACAAGCACGACAATGCACTAGAGACTTACCATATATACGTGGGATGAGCACCTAAGCCCCATCTCCACCCAAGCTAGGAAAAGGGAGGGACAGGCAATGGCTGCTGATGATTCACCAGGTAGATCTATAGGCTAACCCAAACGCTCCTTCTTAGCTCAAAAGGATGGTGAGGTTGCAGACACTAAAGGAACTAACGAGTTTAAGTTGAACTCAAACCCCAGTCCGTCGATCACTATGCAGGGACGTTCACAGTAGGCCACTATAACCCACTGAATAAAATTTAGCGAATAATGTTCACAAAATATAAAAGAATATTGAAATGATTGTCATAAATATTTGAGTTTCTTCGCAATTTTAATTACCTGAAATTGTGTTTTTTTTTCTCTTAATTGTGTAAAGTCAAGAGTCGAAAGACAATCAGAACTTTCCTAATACATTACACATCTGAGGTTCACATTAAAACCTTCTCACTCCTCTCAGATTGTTTCCCAGACAAATTTTGCTGGTCTAAACTTTACGAAAACTTGGGCCATTAAGGCTCAGCAGAACCGCTAAAATTAAAGATGTTAAAAAACACGTTTGTCTGAAGGAGAGAGAGAGAGAGAGAGAGAGAGAGAGAGAGAGAGACCCAAGACTATTATATGGCTTTGTTACGATGAAATTAAAGATAAGATTATGTCTAGATAGGATTATTTGATATATATATTTCATTCATTTTGTTTATTTCTGTTTATTTGTATTCATCATGGAATAAAACAAGAATTAATCTTTTAACATATATCAGACTTTATAACTCAATAAAGAAATTTCAATTTTTGTCCTTTATGTCAAATATTTATTTCCATATAAAGGTACAGAATATAGCAAAAGTTGTTTGCCTTTATTTCAATGATTTTCGTTCAATTTTCACCAACTGGAAATTCTTACCTTCATGAGGACGAAACATTTTGCAATTTCGCTCAATACAAGATACATTTCACTAAGCATATTTCTAAAGTAATATTATATTTTTTATCAAATTATCAGTTAGATCATTGTGTAAAAGTCTAAGTAATTTTCAATTTTGATAAAAAATCAAAGACGTCAATAATGAATTTTACATTTTTTACCACAATACTCATGAAATTAAGTAATGAACGTACCGGACATGGAGTTGGGGGGCGTGGCCTATCAAGACGTCAACTGCCAAACAGGGTTGAAGCTACCCAATCACATATAGTACATGCATACATACACATATATATGAGTGTGTACATATGTACATACGTCAACCACCAGCATGTTAATCCGTCAATCCTAATTGACGAGATAACTCATCGGTTTGTTTATGTATCGGAGAAAATGACAAAAAGACACCTAATTACGACTGGTAACTCAATCATGCATTATTGCCAGATACAGAAATTAAGCTCAACTCATTCATACCATAAATCCAACAACATAATAGTATCTCATCGTTAACTCATTTAAAAAAAAAATAGTGACTCATTAATATATTGGCATAATTAGTTGCAAATATCACTTCCCAAACTGCTGCGGTATTGATAAATTTTACTTTTTTCCGAGAGTCACACGAAGCATTTGTTAATGAGAGACCAATATCATTAGAGGTCAGCGGCTGACTCGACCACCGTAATATTAATCATTTTAGAATGAACAAAGCTTTGGTGGGTTGGCTTCGATATTACAATGGCCGTCTTGTATAATGAGGCCACTCGTATTTCTGAATTATGATCTATGAATTCGTGTGTTGTGTACCAACCGTGTTTCACACAATTGTACATAATTCCTTTTGTATATATTATGCTTGTATCTTCGCTCCTCCCTCGCACTAAAACGAACATGAAAATTCCTGTCTGGTTTTTACTCTGTGATATTGTCTGTCTTGTGAACTTGTCATGTCCTGTTGCCTTGAGGTTTTGTATATAAGGAGAGTGTTCCACAGCAATATAACTCAGTCGTTTCCAATCTACCTTTGATTTCACAACTCCTCTCTCGGCCCGTCACATTGGTGACCCTGGAAGTCGACTCGCTCCCACCGCCTTCCACCCCCACATCCTCGCCACTTCATCGTTGGTACTATGGCGGACTTTACGGCAGTTGGTGCTGGGGCCGCTCCATTCAAACTTTCATCATTTGCCAGCGGAGAGGCTTTTGCTTGGTTTCAGCGCGCAAAAGTCCAGTTTCGTATCAGGGGCGTGACTCGCTCAACCACCAAAGCGGATTATGGTCTCGCGGCGATACCCGAGGACACCTTCCCAGAAATATCCGACTGGCTTTGTGAAGAAGGAGACACCCCAATAGCGTATGACGACCTCAAATCATACCTTCTGCAGCAGTACTCGCCGTCGCCAGCCGCCGTATAGCAAAGCTTTTTCAGCTCTCGCAACAACCGATGGGGGACCAAAGGGCTTCGCTTGCCCTCAGGGAAATGACCAGTATCGCTCGCCTTCAACCTGCCGCAGACGGCTCTGTTTGTGAGGTGAACCTACTCCGTGCCCTTTGGATACGCCGTTTACCTGAACCTGTGCGCGCTGCCATACCCGAAGTCGATAGTTTACCCATAAAGGACTTGATGACCAAAGCCGACGCCCTTATGGACAGCCACTGCAAGACCTCCATCAACGCCTCCACCCCTGACGACGAGGATGCCTATTCAACGTCAGCAGAAGCTGACATGAATGCGGTAGGACATACACGCCTACCCCGTGACGTGCCGAAGCGGCGACAAAGCCGCCCACCACCCACCAATCGCTCGCGCCCCAACGAACGACTTCTACAACCACTTACTACCTCCCATCCACCGCAGTTTTGCTACTACCACTTCAGATTCGGGGCAACCGCGAAGAAATGTGCCAAAGATTGTCAGTGGAAAAAAAAAAGGATGCAGGAACAGGCGTGCGATTTTTGGTAGACACGGGTGCTTGTCGTTCTCTTATGCCAAGGAAACTCTTCAAGGCACAACGTAGTCTGTCTACATCTGCCGACGTCCGCTTGGTAGCTGCCAACAGATCTGCGATACCCACCTACGGTTACGAGAGCCTCACATTATCGTTCAGAAACGGTAAATTCCATCGGAAGTTTCTCGTTGCTGACGTCACAATGCCAATCCTCGGTGCGGATTTCCTCTCTCCTTTCCACCCTCTGGTCGATGTCGCCCACGTACTTGTCGACACCTCTTCAACCCGCCCCCTCTAACCTCGCTCTCCACATCAGCGCACCCACGGATGCCTACGCCCACATCCTCACGTCGTACCCGGAAGTTTTCTGTCCAGAACTTTGCCTAACGCCCACGGTTCCTGCCAAGCACGGTATTTATCACCATATCAAGACGACGGGACCCCCAGTCTTCGCAAAATTCAGACGTCTGGCACCCGAACGATTGGCAGCCGCCAAACAGACGTTCGCCGAAATGGAGAAAATGGGCCTTTGCCAAAAGGCCTCCAGCCCATGGTCGTCACCCTTACACATCATTCTGAAGAAAGACAGCTCCCTCTGTCCGTGCGGGGATTACAGGCGCCCAAACATGCAAACAGAACCGGATCACTACCCCCTCCCAAACATTGCCGATGTAACCTCCTACCTGCACAAAGCAAAGGTTTTCTCTACGCTCGACCTCCTGAAGGGGTATTATTAGGTGCCTATGATCCCAGAACACATCCCGAAGACCGCCATCACCACTCCGTTTGACACATACACCTTCAATTACTCCTGTTTTGGCCTTCGTAATGCTGGGGCAACGTTTCAACGTCACATGGATGGCATCTTAGGGGACCTCCCTTTCTGTGTATGTTATGTGGACGACATACATGTGTTCTCCTCAAAAGAGGAACACCTCCGTCACCTGCGCATCGTGCTCGACCGCCTCCGACAAAACGGCCTTGTAGTCCGGTACGACAAGTGTACCTTTGGCGCCAACGAAGTGTCGTTCTTAGGGCACCGTATCACTCCTGAAGGAGTCCATCCCCTCCCTGAGAAGGTAGCAGCCGTTCAGAAGTTCCCCACGCCCTCGACCGTCAAAGCTCTGCAGGAATTCTTGGGCATGATCAACTATTATCACCGCTTTCTGCCAGCCATTGCCGCCACTCTTGCTCCCCTCTACGCCTCCCTCAAGGGCAAGCCAAAGGACTTGAAGTGGGGTCCCCTTCAAGAAGCGGCCTTCTGCAATGCAAAGAAGGCCCTATCAACTGCTGCGGCTCTCACTTTTCCTATCCCACACGCCCCTCTCCTTCTCTCCACCGATGCCAGCGACGTCGCTATTGGTGCAGTACTCGAGCAAGTGGTCAAAGGCTCGCCCCGCCCATTGGCCTTCTTCAGCAGAAAACTGTCCAAGACAGAATCGGGTTATTCCACCTTCCATCGAGAATTGCTGGCGGAGCACTTGGCTGTCCGTCACTTTCGCCATTTCTTAGAAGGTACGCCCTTCGTCATTCGCACAGACCACATGCCTCTGGTGCACGCCTTCACTCGACAGTCTGACGCCTGGTCCGCCCGTCAACGCCGACATCTCTCCGCCGTGGCTGAATACAATTGCACCCTCCAATACGTCCCTGGGAAAATGAATCCCGTTGCCGATGCCCTGTCAAGAAACACGTTGGCTGCCGTTCAACTGGGATTGGATTACAACGCCCTGGCTGAAGCCCAACGACAGGATCCAGAGTATCAAGGTTGTAGGACATCCTGCACGTCCCTCCGTTGGGAGGATTTTCCCCTCGAAAACTCCAACACCACCCTCCTCTGTGACGTCAGTACTGGTAGACCGCGACCTTGGATTCCTGCTCCCATGCGCCGACAGGTGTTTGATTTCATCCACGGCCTTTCACATCCCTCGTGCCGCTCTACTGCACAGCTGCTGAAGGCAAAGTTCATTTGGCACGGCATTTCTAAGGATGCTAAGGATTGGGTCCGTGCCTGTACTTCTTGCCAAACTTCCAAAGTACATCGACACACGGATTCAGGAGTGGGCACCTTTCCTCAACCTCAGCGTCGTTTCGCACACATTCACATCGACGTTCTAGGCCCCCTACCATCATCACAAGGACATCGTTAACTGTTTACCATCATCGACCGCTCCACTCGTTGGCCTGAAGCCATTCCCATGGAAACTGCAACGTCGGCCTCATGTACATCTGCCTTACTCTCTGGATGGATTTCAAGATTCGGTATCCCTGAGCATATTACTTCTGACAGGGGAACCACTTTCACCTCTCAATTATGGACGTCATTAGCGAATCTCCTGGGCATCACCCTACATCAGACAACAGCTTACAACCCCGCTGCCAATGGAATGGTTGAACGTTTTCATCGCACCCTCAAAGCAGCTTTGATGTCCCGCTGCAAGGATTGCAACTGGTTTACTCAGCTTCCCTGGGTCCTCCTTGGACTAAGGACCAATCTTAAAGACGCCCTCGACGTCTCGGCAGCCAAAATGGTGTTTGGCAACCCGTTGGTAGTCCCTGCCGAGTTTTTTCCTTCTACAACCTCCTCCTACGTCGTGGGAAAATTTACTCCGTGCCGCCAGACTTACAAGCCCCCAGCGAAGCATCACATACCAACGGACTTGCACTCTGCAACGCACGTCTTCCTGCGCAACGACACCAGCAAGCCACCGTTAATGCCCCCTTACACGGGACCTTTCCTTGTGATCCGACGCAGTCCGAAAGCATTCCTCTTACACATTCGGGGCAAAGAAGACTGGGTCTCCATTGATTGTCTAAAACCTGCTTATCTTCTGCCAGATGACCCGCCTACAGTTCGCCTCTCTAGATCAGGGCGCACTATTTAACATGTACAGTATGTAATTTTTAGGGGGGGGGGAGCCATGTACCAACTGTGTTTCACACAGTTATACATAATTCCTTTTGTATATATTATGCTTGTATCTTCGCTCCTCCCTCGCACTAAAACGAACATGAAAATTCCTGTCTGGTTTTTCCTCTGTGATATTGTCTGTCTTGTGAACTTGTCATATCCTGTTGCCTTGAGGTTTTGTATATAAGGAGAGTGTTCCACAACAATATAACTCAGTCGTTTCCAATCTACCTTTGATTTCACAACTCCTCTCTCGGCCCGTCACAGTTGATTTATTCATGGACGTAAATCCACAAGCACAAATGCAGACATGCAGATACAGACGTATATATATACACACAGACACACACACACACACACACACATATATATATATATATATATATATATATATCTTACAGAACAGGTCTTCATGATAGTAGAATATTTATCCACATATTTTATTTGAGTATTTGAGAGATATGTAACCAGCTCATAAAGTGAATTCCACTCACATAGGATTAAGTAATGTATGTAATTTACATTAAACTGGCATCCTTTATTTAATTTTTTTTTTTCATTCAGTTCCGTATATGTAAATTTACGCTATTTTCAAAGATTTGAATTTATTTCAAGTAGTTTTGTCACGAAGTCTTATGTAAAATTGTTAAAAGGTATGCTGTATGGTAAACATGCTAGGGATCGCATCATGTTTCCACGTGGTTGGATGATTCATGAAAATTCTAGGATAAAAATCATTCTTTTTTTCTATGTTACAAAAGGAGGTGGACAGATTTAGCTGAGAGAGTTGCCACGCAAGAAATGGTAGTACCCTGTCTTCAAATTGCTAAGTTGGCAACCTTACGCCACTAGAGCAATTCCCCCGCGCAAAGAGAATGATTTACTTGAAGCTACTAGAATGAATCAAGTTAATATATAAGGGCTGAGCAATGCATTGAAAGTAGAAGAGATCCAGCCTATCCCCTTGAAAGAGCCAAGATCTGCCAGCCCACTCTCTAGCCACTATATAATTCCTCTCTAATGAGAATAGTGTTTTCCTCTCAAACGTGATCGTGATTTCTCTCCAACATATACCATGCATAGTGTTATTCAAACATTGGTGATATTATTGTGTCTAAGTTAAATAAGTAGCTTGTTAATGTAAGTATATTTTGTCAAATAAATTTTTTAACTAGCCCTGTGAGATTAGGTTGAACAGTGCAGTGTATTTATATTGCTTAGCCGTTCGGTAACGTTGTGTGAGCCTAAGGATATAAGAACAGCAGTTAAGTATATGTAAGTGTAATTCTAAAAAAAAATTTCTAGAGGTGTTAAATTGTCATTTATTCATTAATTATTTATCGAAATTACATATTACTATGAATTAATTTATAGAGAAAAAAGTGATTGTAAAACATTTTTTTAAAATGTCATTCTTCTTGTCTTAGTCTAAGGTTTAGTTCGGATTTAACATTTCAAGTGATTTAACTTTGGTGTTAATTTTGAATTGCTGATTTTTTATAGAATATATTTATTTTTGTGAAGTGTGCTTGGCTCGTATCCCCTAACTAAGAACCGATGTAAGAGATTGATTTATGTATAGTTCCCATTAAAATCAAAGTAATCATCTAGTTTTGTTTTGAGAGTAAAGTAAAGAGTTCCGTATTATTCCCGGAGCTTGGAGGTATTTTTCTTTTTTGTATCAGATTATGTAATATAAATCAGGGGAGTTTGGGAGGTCCGGCATTTAGGTAATTAGCTAGTCGTAATACATTATATATATATATATATATATATATATATCACCCACAAATGGCATTGAATACCGAATTCTATCTTGGAAATATATATCCACTTGGAATTCATTTTATTGTAATAGTTTCTGGCCGGGTGGAAATTCAAACCCCCACCTGTTCGGCTGGGAACAATACCTTCGATGACTCTACTGACTGAGCTATCAGCCGAACAGGAGGGGGTTCGAATCTCCACCCGGCCCGAAGCTGTTACAATAAAATTAATTCCAAGTTGATATATATTCCCAAGAGAGAATACGGTATTAAATGCCATTCGTAGGTGATATTTATATTGATTGAAATCATGTGTGCTTGTGATATATATATATATATATATATGAATAAAAATTATATATACATATATGTTTATATATATGCACATATATATATATATATATATATAATATTATATATATGTGTATATATATATATATATATAAATACATATATATTTATATACACACACACACATATATATATATATATATATACGTATATATGTATCTCTCTCTGTGTGTGTATATATATATATATATATATATAGTATATACACATATATATATGTATATATATGATGTATTTTAGCCACGAAAGTAAAAAAGAAAAAACTGTTTTGGAGATAGTACTTTCGTCCATTAGGGACATCAACAGAGTCAACAATGAGAATACATATACAAAGACATTGTATTTATATAGGAGAAAGGGATCCAACAGCTGTCCGTTTCTTAATAATCCCGGAAAGGTAAGATTTTAGATAAAAGGATAATACTAGATTAATGGAAAACAGACCTGGGCTTAAATTCAAATTTCTACCTTTGGTACAGGAGTTTAAAAAGGATTCAACAATATTCCTTTGGATATAGTCATTTACATGGATTATTTTTTGCCTCTGACCATCCAATTCTGTGACTTGACCCTAACCAGTGGGAGGCCAGGGTATTATTAAGAGAACCCCTGGAGACGGCCACCTGATGCTGTTTTAATCTGACTGAAATACCTTTTGATGTTTGGCTGACATAGAACAAGTGACATAGAAAATATAGGCAATAACCTCATCTACTCTAGTAATCTTATCTTCAAAATATTTGTGACTACATATTCCAGAGGCCTCAAATACTTAAGAGGAAAATACAGAGGATTCTATAATTCATTCGTGCAAAATATCAATTGCATTTCCCTTTCCCTGATATTACAGTAATATATTGAACCAATATTTATTTTGGAATCAGTAACATGGTAATGTTATTTTGTTTAAAGCTAATTGTGGCCTCAAATAGATAGTACCGAATGTGTTTCATACACGCTCATACACTCTCGCTCGCTTACTCCTGCCATTCCATATTTCACATTGTTTGATTTTTTGTTTGACATTATTGCTCTCAACTGCTTGTATGAAAGCTCGTTATCTGTTGAATAAACCTTACATCGATTCACCTCGCCTCTCTGTTATAACCTAACAGCTATGTTGCCATATTGGTGTTTGTCTATTATCAGTGTAGGAGAGAACGAGAGATGAAAAAAAGTTTATGAGCGTGTATAAAATACACATGCTTTACATGATCAACACAAAAAGACAACAAAATGAGAATAATTGTAATAATAAAACCACATTTATCACCCCCTCAAAAAAAATGGGATCCATATGATGCCATGCGAATGCTAGGCAAAAACGTTACCACTATACTTTTCTTCATCTTTTCGTGCCATAAAACTGTCCTGTTTTACACAATTTTCACATTGTAAATATACAATATATCTCATTTTCCATATAAGAGAAGCAATTAAAAATCCCTATCTAGCAATCAAGAGACCATTTAACTCTCCTTTCGAATTTCCATCTAATAAAGCGAAACATTTCCGATTTACAATTCTGTGTAATTGGTTGTGATCAGAAGCAAATTGTTTTAAAGATCAAATGGGAAAAACATTGGCCTCAAATCAGGGTTAATTTGTTCGACTGATCTAAAGCTCAAAATTTTCTTATCCTCAATATTTATCAGTTTTGTTTTATAAAAAAACATCTTATCATTACTTTTTTTATTATTAATTTTTCATTTATATCAAGCAGTAGTAGTAGTAGTAGTAGTAGTAGTAGTAGATTTAATTAGAGAAGCAAAAATCTACAAAACTACTGATCCTTACTAAGAAGAGCATCAGGGTTCTGGTAAGTGGTTGGTCTACGAGAGACGGAATCAGCCAATGAGAGCCCGATTTTATACATGTGAGAGAGAGAGAGAGAGAGAGAGAGAGAGAGAGAGAGAGAGAGAGAGAACAAAATCAGAAAAGGTAAAGATTGAAAGAAAAATAGCAGAATATAACACATATGAATAACGAATTTA
>NC_090756.1:45198523-45213523 GCF_036898095.1 Palaemon carinicauda | reverse complement strand
GTCATTATCTCCTTTAAGTGAAGAAAAATTCAAAGCATATTGAATGGAAATGAATATCCAGAAAATATTATGGATATGGTTTATTTAAGTGATTTTGATAATGAAAATAAAACATAAAAACCTGTAGGAAAAATAGGCTTGAAGTTACGAATACTTATTGGAAGGAATTAAAGGAAAGATTAATTGTACAGAACTTTAATAGGAAAGAAAGTCGTTTAATGGAAAAAACTAAGAAATGTGTTAGCATAAATACTATATTAAAAATAATAAAGGCACGTGAACAAAATAACCAACATAAATAGAAAAAAAGGTAAAATAGTGTTACGAACAAAAGGAAAAATATGAAAAAAAATAGTTATGAATAAATTAAAAATTTATTAAATACCAGATATTTCCTGATATCAGCCAAGATACAAATTTTCCCGTAGACAGAAGGAAATTGATGAAAATCTAAGTTATGAATGAATCAAAAAATCAATATTTCTGTTACAAAATTACAGGTATTTCCTTCCTGATATCACTTTCAACTTAATAGACTTTTTAACTGCTACTGGAAAATCAATCATCCTTTCACTAAGAACACTTCAATACCAAACTTGTGGCGTAATGGGCAAAGTTTGGCCAGGGCCAAACGAGGCCTGAATACCAAGGCTTATGTGAACCCAGGTCTTCAGCAGGAATGTTTATGAGAGCAATTGGTTCACAGGTGATCTCATCAATCAGGGGAATTTCAACGTAGCTTTGAAACCAGGGAAGAACAATATTAGTATTTCTCGTCGGTGGGATATTAAACTGTAAATTTAAATGAATATTCATTTTTTATGAATAATTATGTTTTAGTAATTTCACTTTTTTTCTATTTGTTAATTTATTGATTTCATTCCTTTATAGATTCTCTTTCAAATTGAAATTCATATGTTATGTATATATATATATATATATATATATATATATTGTGATATCCCCATATGTTGTACATATGCTAACATATCTGATTTGTCTAAAGTTTATTTTTCCATTTTCTTTGCAAATACATCACATTATTTCAGCGCCATCTTCATTCCATTCTTCTCATTATCTTTTGTTTACACTCACCTTCCTGCTGTAAATCATCCCTGTTTTCTTACCTTACATGTTATAAGGTAACCCCAAATTTATTGTTTTGTTAGAATACATTGTTCTCACCACGAGATTCATCTACCTTACTCACCCATTCACTTTGCATTGCTTATTATTGTTGTTTTGAAGTGCTGTTTTCATTATTTTATTTAACGTAAGATTAAAGTTTTGTTTATAACATAGTTTATTGTTCCTGTCCTCCAATTGTCCTACTATTGGTGCTTCGATTGTCTGCAACCAGCTTTAAGAGGATACATTTGATCATAATCAACAATCTTATACACTCGTAATAAGAAACAAGTGAATTTGGAAGTCTACCCATATGACTTCTATTTTATTGTGTGAAGTGAACTACCGCCCATTGTAAAGGGGTAATTGTTTGCACAGTGGTTCGTCACATAATAATATATATATATATATATATATATATATATGAGAGAGAGAGAGAGAGAGAGAGAGAGAGAGAGAGAGAGAGAAGAGAGAGATTTTTTATTTACATTTAAGATTTCAAAAAGACCTAGAAATTTATATGTTTTATGGAACTGATAGACAAAAAATATTCAATTCATCGTTTTTTTAACTTCCATTTTTGTTCACAGTTGAACGTGTCCCTGAAAATTCCATCTGGATCCCAAAGCATTTTGGAACAAGAAGCAGGAAGCGACAAGGAAGGAAGTTTGCATAAATCTGGGCCTGAAGATTCCAAAGTTTACAGAGTTCACATTCCAAGTAATGTATGGCTCATGAGAGTTTACAAATATTGAAGCGAAGTATTTTGAAAATTACAATGTAGATGAAGTTTGCTAAGGTTACCTACCCATTAGGGATAGCTACCTCTGTACCCCTGAGCTATTTGGGAGTTCTTACTTCTTATGAGAACATTATTAGGAATACCTTTACGTGGTGAAATGGTCTGTGTATCGCCATGATCAGCAAAGCTTTACAAGTCAGGGCCACCCATACTAGGTTGGTTTGTTGTGAGCGATCTGCCGAAAATCTTCCACTATCACACAATCCGCAGTGGCCAGGGTTATGAAAATTGGCCAAACCCCAGACATGACTAGGAACAAGTCTGGGGCTTATGTCCTGCAGTGAACTAGAAACCAAATAATTAATTGCTGTCGTTGTTGTTGATGATATACGATAAGTGTCTAAGAAATATTCCATTAATTGTGTTAATAAATAGAAAAATATTGTACAGAATTCTTATTCATTTTCTGAGAATTAAAGCAATATCAGAACTATTTTCACTTCCCTTTTTTCATAAAAAAGGAAAAACTATAAGGATTGTTTGGAGCGTGGACTATATAGCTAAGCTTTGGGGCCGGGAGGGTCATAAATTAAAAGACAATAGATTAAACTTAATAAATTCTATTATTGAAAATTGTTATCGGTTAATCGTGTCTCATCCTATTTTCTAAATTCCCCCTTATGAGGAATCACCGAGACACTGATAGGTGAGGGATCCCAATCTTCACTATAGATAAAATATCCTTTCTATCTTCATTCTCATCGTGAGTCCGAAGATGTCACTAATAAGATGAATGATATAACTCAAGTCAGGGAATTTTTACTTTTCCTTTCGTGGCTATAATACACACAAACGCACGCAGACACACACATAAAACAACAGGAACAACAACAACAGCAGCAACAACAACAACAAATGCAACCGTATTTACTCCACTGCAGAACAAAGGCCTTAGACATGTTAATTCATGTCTGGGGTTTGGCCAATTTTCATCAACACAGTGGATAGTGCAGATTGGTGATGGTGGGAGATTATCGTTTGTTCGCTCACATCAAACCAATCTAGTGTGGGTGGGCCTGACTATTACAGCTTTGCTGATCATGTTAATACGAAGACCCTTTCACCAAGTTTACATATCACCTTCCCACACGCACACACTCACACAAACATATATATATATATATATATATATATATATATTATCATTAGAGAAGGTGGCAGCAGCCAGTAACTTACACTTCTCAAAATGGACAAGGAAATAGGCAGTTCTAGATATCCCTTTATTATAAATCCCGACGTTTCGTGATCGTCAATATCACATCTTCCAGGGCTACAAATGTGAACTACATATATAAAATTAAGAAACAGTAATATACAAATATATAAAAACTAAAAATTAGTAAAAATAAAAATATTAAAAATTCTAGTAAAAAATATACATAAAACAAAAGGGGAACCAACGTCGCAGTAGCGCAAATAAAAACTCAATGGCATCAACAACTACAGAATATAACAAAGAAACATATGACAGGTACAATTGAATGGAGGAAGCTTGGGTGTTTAACGACGGAACCAGTCTTTTAATCAAAATTGACTCTAGAATAGGCAAGTCATGGTAATTAGATACTTTCCCTATAATGCTAAAATCTTTATTGTCAATATTTATTTTGCACATTTTATTATGATTGCGAATATTTGAATTTTCTGGGCTGGATATTCTGCAACCTGTTCGAAAACTAACACCTCTATGAGAATTAATTCTGACCTTCAACAACCTCTTGGTAGATCCTACGTAGGTTCCAGAGTTACACTTTGGGCAAATATATTGGTACACTACACCAGAGGACATCAAAGGGCTCAATCGATCCTTAAAGTAAAAAATCGAGCCAACTGTGACAGGATTCTTAGGAATTAGGTATACTACAACTGCTGGAAAATGTTGTTGCATGATTTTTGTACACTTCTATTTATATGAATCATCATGAATAAAAGGAAAACTTGCATAAAATTTGAGTTTTGGTACTGTTACTTTTTGAGATCTGAGCCAATGTATTGTTTAATAATTTGTTAAGATGCTTAAAAAATAATTTAGTCGGGAAACAGTTTTTCTTAAAATAGTCACATAAATTAAGTACTTCTTTATGAAAACATTCCCAACTAGAATTAAGTAGGAATACTCTGTGGAGAAGAGTAAAAATTGTTTAATTCAAAATTATAAAAAAAGAGCTATAAAAATATGAACCTATTCCAGTAAAAGTCTGTTTTCTAAAAACTGTGGTATTAAAACCTTCTCTCTCTCTCTCTAGATACTAACACATCTAAAAAATGCAATTTATCTCCTTCCTCCTATTCTAATGTGAACTTTATATTATTGTGCTGTGAATTAGCAAAATCCACGTAGGAGTCAGCACAGAATTCATTTATGAATAAAGCGCGTAAGTAGAAATAGATCATGTTGGTCAGTCTAAGGATGTCCTAAATCGGTAGGGCTGCGTTGTTCCTCATGATGAGGGACCTCATCTTGGTGGTCTGATAATAAATAATCAGCTTAACTTCTGTCTTTTACTTCACAGAGGAGATGTGGTTCTTTATTATGTCTCTCACGGCTTTTTCGTCTTTTTGATAATTTTTATGCATAAACCCTTTATAGTAAAGGTTGATGGTGGTGGTAGTGCTCTCAGTTGGTTGTTCACCTTGGTACCAGGTGTCCATGGGTAGCCTGATCTCATGACTAACTTGCCTGTTAGAGTAGCCATTGTTCACCAGGATCTGGGCGACCCGGTCGAGTTCTTGATGTGTGTCAGCCCAAGAGGAGCTGTGGGAGAGGGCCCTGTGGACGTAGGCTTTGATAGTGGAGGCCTTGTACCTGGCAGTGCATTCACTGTCTACATTTAAGCATAAGCCAAGGTTAGTAGGCTTAATTTAGACACTGGTATCGAATCCGGTTGGGTTGGGAGCGATGAGTAGACCAAGAAATGGCCGCCAACCATCGTTGTTATGCTCCAGAGTAAACTTCAGGGAACTGCACTCCTCAAACGTCCTGCGGAGAGTCTCGATGTCCTGGGTAGAAGGGGCCATGACAAAAGTATCATCTATGTATCTCACGTACACGTGTGGACGACCTATCAGTAAGAAAACCCTCTCTTCAACAATCGCATATAGAAGTTGGCAAAGAGCACACCAAGGGGAGAGCCCATCAGTACGCCATCCTTCTGTATGTACATGAAACCCCTGTGGGTGGTATAAGGTGGGCGTCTCCGTACATATCTCAAGTAGGTTGCAGAGGGCCTCCTCAGGGACGTTCAGGGTAGGAGTAGATGGGTCCCTGTAGACTCTCCAGGATCAAGTCGATGGTCTCTCTAACAGGTACGTTTGTAAAGAAGCCATGGTGCCACTGCTGGGGGATCCTTTCAGCTTACTGGTGAACTTAGCACATGAGGCGATGCTGTACTTGTCCGGAACATAAGGAGTCAAAACGCTATTGAGTCTTTTTGCTAAGTGGTAAGTCGGCATTGGGCATTGGCCAATAATAGGTCGGAGTGGGTTGCCGTTTTTATGTGTCTTTACATTACCATACAGGTAACCAGGGCAAAGATCCCCAGTGATGGTCCGGAAGTGGATGGCTCTTTTGACTGCATTGATGGTCTCACTAGTCTTATTAACTTCTCTCTTGTTCTCATCTATGGGCTTTTAGGAGAGCTTTTCAAACTTGGAAGAATCCCCTAGTATCAGGTTGAGTTTCCTGTAATACACGTTGGTGTCTATTAAGACAAACGCAGCAGTCTTGTCGGACCTTCTTCCTCAGCTCCTTGGCTGCCTCCCTCATGTCGCTGGAGACGATGCCACTGGTGCATTGTCCACAACCTATAAGAGCTTGAACCAAGAGTAGGGACTGGAGGTCATCAGTAGTTCTTAGGGCCCCTTGCTCTTGATGACTGAGGATAAAGTCTATTGATAGTTTGACTTCTAGCCTCTTGTCATTGGGTTTGGGGCTTCATATAAAGTTACAGTTGAGTCCAATCTAGAGGATTTCATCTTGGGTGGCAGTAGGGGTATAAGATGAAATATTTATATAGTTTTGCTTGGCTTCAGGTGTACGAGGTTTGACTCCATTAATATCAATAAGCTTCTTGTGAATAGTTTGCAGCCTCTTAGTACAGTCACGATCCTTAAGGGGGCAAATAAATGCATCACTGGTAATGTTGGCATCATCAAGGGTAACAGTTTCCACATCTGATTGGCAGGGATTCCTTTTGATATTTTTCCATTCCTCCACCAGGCGGCTCTGGTGCTCCAAGAATTTTACTCTCATCTTATACTTGTTGCATAGTTATCTGTGGAGGAGGGTCATTTAGTAGGCACTGGTCCTTGGGTCATCTCAGGCTGAGGGGTAGTGCAGTCTGAAGTTTGTATATTTGGGTAGTAGCCCCACTTTCAGGCAAGTTTTGTTAAAAATAATGGCTGTCTCAGTTGCATTGATATTATACTCAGTCTTTTCAGGGGTTCTTATTATCTTCCCAGGATGGGGCAAAAGTCATCCAGGATTGGGCAAAAGTTATCCAGGATTGGACAAAAGTCATCCTCCATGGTGGGTAGTCAAATTTAGGAGTACTCGGCTAATCAAGGTTTTAATGTAGTTTACAGGTTAGGTAGAATTTACAAGTGGGGTAAACTGATAAAGTAAACAAGCTACGCGTTTCGGGAATGCTGTCTCCCCTTCCTCAGGCTTGAGTGGTGGAAACAATGATAACTACATCCTTTTATATGGAAATTTTGGCTTAAGCAGTCTGAGGAAGGGAGACAGCACTCCCAAAACGCGCATCTTGTTCACTGCATTGGTTTACCGGTCTTGTAAATTCTACCTAACCTGTAAACTTTACATCAGAACCTTCATTAGCCGAGTATTCCTGAATTTGACTATCCACCATGAAGGAAGACTTTCCAGATCCTGGATGACTTTTGCCCAACCCTTGTCTTTTTTTTTTGCAAAATATACAAACGAAAATTTATTTATTTATTTATTTTATTTTTTTGCAAAAGATTAAAACAAAAATATCTTTTTCTTTCCTTTTTGTAAAATAAGAAAATCAAAATATCTCTTCTTTGCAATAGATAACAAATAAGATATTTATTTTTTTGCAGATCCAAATTAAAGGTCATATTTCTGCATATATCAAAGAATTACAATACCTCAAATTCCAATAAAACTCAGAAGAGTATTCGTAATATTAAGGAAAGCAAAGTTTTGAGAAAACGTTATTTGATGAACTTCAAAGTGATTAAGAAGTCTAATGCTGACTTCATGCAATAAGTAATTCACGTTTTATGACTTTCAGGTTTATCTTGAATCACAATATATATATATATATATATATATATATTATATATATATATATATATATATATCAAACTTGCTGCTAATGATTTTACGTTACATTCTGACATAAGTCTGTCTTTATACTTTATATGTGAAAGATCTATTTTAATGATGTCACTGTCCTTAGAGGATTTTATATTAATTGTTCATTACTTCCCTTGTAGTTTATCTATTTGCTTATATATTTTTTCTCGCTGGGCTATTTTTCCTGTTGGGGACCTTGGGTTTATAACATCCTACTTTTACAATTAGGGTTGTAGCTTAGATAATAATAATAAGATAGAGCAAAAAAGAGCAAGAGGGCGGCATAGGAAAAAGTGTTTGGACACCTTACTGAAGGATGTCAATGAGGAAGGAACAACTGGACAATTTATACAGACAGGACTAGGTGGAGGCAATTTACACCCCGCATCGAGGTCATGGCACCTCAATAGATAGATAGATAGACATCTCTTATAGTTTATTTATTTCCTTGTTTCCTTTCCTTGTTGCGCTAATTTTTCCTGATGGAGCTCTTGGGGTTATAGCCTATTTTTTTCATCAACTACGTTTATAGCTTAGCTAATAATAATAATAATAATAATAATAATAATAATAATAATAATAATAATAATAATAATAATAATAATAATAATAATAATAATTATTATTATTATTATCATTATTATTATTATTATTATTATTATTATTATTATTATTATTATTATTATTATTATTATTATTATTATATTTGAGTTTTTGTTGATGTTTTATTGCTAGAATCAAAATTATCATAATCTATAACTTATTTCTCTTCCTTACAGTCAAAGCAATGAATAAAGGAAACTAAATTCATTTATATGTCATCTGAGCGAAAAATCCACTTTATTTTCATAAAATAAAACAAAATTTCTGTTATTTATAAATTATAATAACTAAAGAAAAAAGACCAACCCTAGTTGGAAGAACCGAATTTTATAAGCAAATGCTATAAGGAAATGAAACAAGGAAATAAACTACAAATGAAGGAAAATTGAAGAAGAAATATTTTGAAAACAATAACAACAATGAAATAGATATCTTAATAGAAATAAATATAATAAATTCAATTCGATCTTTTAATCGTATAAAGCATATGTAGTGAAAGTAGAAAAACGCCTTTATTACGTAATTGGTCTTAAGAATACAAAACATATCAACAGTATTAATATATTTTGGAATACATCTGTCTCCTACCGAGGACAGTTAAGGTATTAAGAGATAAAAGGTTGAGATGTATGTAGATATGAAATAGACAAATGACCTCGTCAGGGATAAGATATATATAACATCGGTTGTGCAGTTTTTTTTTTTGGTCCAGTTTTGTAAATGTAACATGAAACATTTGAAATAAAATCTATTTCTTACATCGGCAGTGGGTGTTTTGTAAAAAGCTTCTTAAAATGATTGGTCGTTGAAGCATGGAATTGTAGAGCCATAGTTTATCAAATGATAGAAAGGAGAATGGACGGAGGACTACGAATTTTTATTCTTTGAATAATTCTAAAATGTAATTCATAAATTGGAAAATATATATTATAAAAGACGTAGTAGCATTTCATATATAGTTAAAGAACTGATTTTCAGAGTGGCCATGAATATTTAAAGTAACATACAAAACGTGAAAAGCAATCATAAGATGAAAAATGTATCAAACAGATACAAAATATATACAAAATATATCAATTGAAACTCAGCCATCTTAATCTGAACAAACCTAACTTCACCTAGGAAGCCTTTGCATATTATTATTATTATTATTATTATTATTATTATTATTATTATTATTATTATTATTATTATTATTATCATCAAAAGTTAAGGTACAACCCTAATTGGACAAGCAAGATGCCCCAACAGGGAAAACTAGCTCACCGAGGAAAGGAAACAAGGATATAAACAACTTCATGAGAATTGATAAACTACCAAAATAAAATATACCTAGAATAGTAACAGCATTAAGTAAGATATTTCATAAATAAACTTTAAAAACTTCAAAAACAGGAAAAAGATATATAAGATAGAACAGTGTGCCTAAGGGTACCGTGAAGCAAGAGGACTCTATCCCAAGACAGTGGAAGTCCATGGTACAGATTCTATGACACTACCCAAGACTAGAGAACAATGGTTTGATTTTGAAGTGTCCTTCTCCTACAAGAACTACTTACCATACCTAAATAGTCTCTTCTATCCTTACCAAGAGGAAAGTAGCCACTGAATAATTAGCTTGCAGTAGTTAATCCCTTGAGCAAAGAAGGATGGTTTGTTAATCTCAGTGTTGTCAGGTGTATGAGGACAGAGGAGAACGTAGAAAGAATAGGGCTGACTATTCGGTGTATGTGTAGGCAAAGACAAAATGAGCAGTAACCAGATAGAGGGGGCCAAAGTAGTACTGCCTAACCAGTCAATGGACCCAAAAACTCTCTAACGGTAGTATCTCAGGGAGTGGCTGGTGCCCTGGACTAGGGAATTGGCCTTTTTTTTCTTACCAGACTCTGGACTAATACACAAATATCATGACCGAAAAGTTAAGTTTGCTGGCTTTGCTGAGTCAGGTCGTAGCATATTGGAAACTTCCTTGCCCCAACAATCTGTTGGAAGGGAGCTCAAACCCAGCTCAAGCTTGATAGTTTCAATTACAACCTCACCATCCTTGTGAGCTAGGGACAGGGGTTTAGAGGACTTTATAGGTCTATGTTCTGAGTCATCAACAGCCATTGCCTGGACTTCCCTGGTCCAAGATTGAGGGAGAGGGGCTTTGAGGGCTCATCATATGTACCATAGCTCTACTGTATTTTGGGACAACTGAGATTGAACAAAATTATTCCAACTTAAGTGGGGGGAGAGAGAGAGAGAGAGAGAGAGAGAGAGAGAGAGAGAGAGAGAGAGAGAGCTAATCCTCGTAATACTGCCTGGAAACAAGGTAACTGAAAGCATATCCTTTCTATTGCAAAAATCCTGTTGCTCTGGAATCTTCTGGAAGTTTTATCTGAACCGAATGATGACAATCGAAAGGGTTCTCTGGACTGATGATTAAATTCTTCTTTTCTTTCTTTTCTTCTAAGGCAGTGACTCAAATAATAGGCCTTGGAATGTGATTATTAGTAACATAGAGCTAGCATATCTATCTGTTAATTTATCTATCTATCTATTTACCTTCATATGTATTTATCTATCTACGTAAATATCAGGTCTTGCTTGGCTGAAAGGGACTGCCAATCTACAACACCATAGATTGACTGCTTTCGATAGAATTTTTACTAAGAGATAGCTATGATCCCAATAGAAATATCAATTTCTAGAATCTAACTCACCAACCAAAACCTAACAGAATGATAAACTTATTGTTTTATAGTAAAAATTAATAAGACTATTTTATTGACCTTATTTTCGTAGTCCATAGGAATAGCCAATGCTGTTCTAGGTTCTCAGGTAAAGGGGTTGCCATGTTTGTTCTTACTTGTGCTTTTTGCTTGTTGAGTAGTTGATAATAGTTTATTTGTCTACGTAGGTATCTATCGATTTACCTAGATATCTATGACTACCAAATTATCTGTTTATCTATCTATCTACCAGGATATCTGTCTATCAATCTACCTAAATACGGTTATCTATCTATCCAGATATATTTCTATCTATTACCTAAATATCTGTTTACTACTTAGATATATAGCTATCTACCTAGACATTTGTCTATCTCTCTACTTAGATTTATATCTGTTTATCTATCTATGTATATATATGTTTATTTATCTACATAGATATCCACCTGTCAACTCAAATATCTGTTTATCTATATATTTACCAAGATATCTGTCTATCTACCTAAATATGGTTATCTACCTAGATATATGTCTATCTATCTACCTAAATATCTGTCACTCTACCTAAACATCTGTTTATCCACCTAATTATCAATCTACCTATATATCTGTCCATCTGTCTACTGAGATATCCATCATCTATCTACCTAAATATCTTTCCATCTATCCATCGAGATATTTTCTCCTTTTTCTTCTTTGTCTACATATTTTCCCACTTCTATGTAGAGTTGATGTCTCTGGTCGCCTTTCTCCATCTACCTCTATCCCACACTTCATCACCGGTTAATCCCTTTGATTGAAGTTCCTCCTTGATACAGTCCATCCACCTTCGCTTTGGTCCCCCTCTCCTTCTCGTTCCGTGTACCTCCATTTCCATCACCCTTCTCCCAATATACTGTTCATCTCTTCTCATGACATGACCATACCACCTCGGTCTACTTTCTTGTATCTTTTCTGATAGTTTTCTGACTCCTATGGTACCCCTAATTATATCATTCCGTATCTTATCTCTTCTTGTCACCCCACAAATCCATCTCAACATTCTCATCTGTCTATCTATCTACTGAGATATCTCTCTATCTATCAACCTAGACATCTGTCAATCTATTTACCAAGAAATATACCTTTGAGGATATCTGTCTATTTACCTCCCTAGATATCTGTCTATCTATCAATCAATGCACCTGTCTATCTTTTTTCAATCCATCTATCAAAAGATCAGTTTCTACATATAGGCTAGTTACTGTCCATCGATCTATTCTAGAGGCACAATACACTCTATGAAAATTTATTTTCTATTATTCTCTCTCTCTCTCTCTCTCTCTCTCTCTCTCTCTCTCTCTCTCTCTCTCTCCAAGATTTCCTTCTTGGCCAGAACACTAAAAACTCTATGCAAGACTTTCCTTCGAAAAGACTAATGTTAAGTCTTATGGAAGTGCCGCTTACCGCAAATTGTGCCTGCAAGCGCTCAATCAGTCTTTCCAAAGGAAGGCTTCAAGACTATTTTGGTGTTTGTAAATTCCTGGTTCCTTTTTTTTTATCTTTATGGAGTTTAGAATTCCATTCGATTTACCTAAATTAGGGTTATTTAAAGTATTGGGTTAGAGTTCTCTTGAGTGAGGGTACACTCAGGAACAGTATTCTATTTGTCTCCTTATTTCCTTTTCTCACGGGGCTATTTTTCCCTGTTGAGCCCTTGGGCTTATAACATCCTGTTTTTTCCAACTAGGGTTGTAGCTTGGCTAATAATAATGATAAGTAAAAACAAGAATCTACAAATTCGTGTTTTTCTATAAGAAATAATCATTGTTTTAAAGTATACTTCGTTAATATAAAAGCTAAAATAAAATTATTAATACACCAATAATAATAATAATAATAATAATAATAATAATAATAATAATAATAATAATAATAATAATAATAATAATAATAATAATAATAAAAATAATAATAATAATAATAATTGGTTTAGTATCATGTACAAAAAATATGTGTTAATGTTACTAGTCAATGAGCGGTTTCATTCTTGAGTAGGATCCTCTACTTATAAGTTAAACCATTTTCCTTTCAGTCATTCTTTCACATCGTGCAAAATGCAAAGTCTAAAGTTTCGATTTGTAACGACTGGACGATGAAACCCTTGAAGGAAGAAAATGTGAAAAAGGAGAAGATTAGTGTTCGAGAAGACTTTCGATTGATTGAAGGAGTTTGAGCGTTTGATCCATTACCGGGACGGAGTCTTTCTTTGTTTGAGAAAAAGCTCTCCATTTCCTGTCTCCTCTACTTACCCGCCAGGGTTCAAGGCTCTTCCCAAGGATTCCACAGGATGCCTTGCAGGAGTCTGACACTGCAACGGGGAGGACAGACGCAAGGAAACTCATGTTATCTCTTTTACGCTCGGTTTATTATTATTATTATTATTATTATTATTATTATTATTATTATTATTATTATTACTTGCTAAGCTACAACACTAGTTGGAAAAGAAGGATGCTACAAGTCCAAAGGATTCCATTATGGTAAAAATAGCCCAGTGAGGAAAGGAAATGAGGAAATGAATAAACTACAAGAGAAGTAGTAAACAATTAAAATAAAATATATTAAGAACAGTATTAGAATAAATCTTTCATATATAAAATATAATATTAAATAATAATCAGAGGAAGAGAAATAACATAGAATAGTGTGCCCGAGTGTACCCTCAAGCAAAAGAACTCTACCCAAGACAGTGGAAGACCATGGTACACAGGCTATGGCAGTACCCAAGATTAGAGAACAAAGGTTCTATTATGGTGTGTTCTCCTAGAATCTGTTTATGTACCGAAGGATTTTGGTAAGGAGATATAGAAGAGATGAAAAGATTGACCTAGGACTGAGGGACAGCTGTATAAGGTCAGTAAAAATGGAAAAATTCAAAAGAAATGAATGAAATAAACATTATTACGATTAATAGAAAAAATTTCCAATGGACAGAAAAACCTGTAGATTTTAGATAATTCTGTCCACTTTAATTTTGCAGTTTATTACATTAATTTGCATCTAATGATAACGTCATTACAATGTTTATATTTGAAGAATAAGATTTTGAGTTTAAAGGTTTAAAGTGCTGAATAATGGCTATTTGTGAACCCATTTTGAATGTGTAAATGTTCATGGTAAGACCCCCCCCCCAAAAAAAAAAAAAAATGTGCAATGAGGCTGATTAGAAATATTTAAAGGATACATTAACTATTATCAACATTAAGTGTTAACAACCACAACAAGTGTCAACTACCTTGCAAGTGTTAACTGCTACATCAACTATCAACAGCCAAATCGAATGACAGTGACAATGCCATAGAGACTGGAAATATATACTGTACATATGATCAGTGTCCAAGGCCCCTCCCACCAAATCTAGGACCAGGGAGGGCAATAGCTACTGATGACGCAACTGGTAGCCCTATAGGCTCCCATAAACATCCCATCCTTAGATCACAAGGAAGTTGAGGTAACACCCGCTACAAAAAACTATCGACCTTTACCGGGTCTCGAACTCCTATCCAACAGATCATTAGGCAGCGACGTTTGTAATAGGCTACCACGACCGATTATAGCCATACCAAACATATGTTCAAACTTCTTAATGTGAATTGAACTAGTACTAATAGGCCTATTGAAGGTATTTCGTGAAATTCAAAAAGAAATGTTGATCCTTCTTTACATAGGTTAGTGTTCCCACCAATTTCTCAAAGTATTAAACTGCATTAGTTATAATAACGTGTTATCTATTCGTATCAATTACACGAAAGCATACTGCTAATTACCTGCTCTGTGGAAACGTAACTTTCTTTACTTAACCGCTGAAACTTAGAATTGCTTTCTGGTTAAGTAATGAGATAAATTAGTCTTCAGAGACTTAATTCCTCCCAACTGAATCATGAGCATCTTTCTTCTTTTGTTTTCAAGTCTTCCGTTTGAGCAACCAAAATCTCATCTCTAAAATCTCTATTCTATATAATTGTTCATTATTTTCTCATATAGTTTATTCATTCACTCTCCTCACTGGGCTATTTTCATTGTTGGGGACCTTAGGTTCATAGCATCCTGCCATTTGAAATAGGATTGTAGCTTAGCTAGTAATTATGATAATAATAAAATTAAATTAATATGAGTGATTGAGTACACTAAAGAATACAAAAAAGCAACAATCTTTATTGCTTCTTAAAGAAAGAAAGGTTATAAGATCCTGAAAATGTGATAGGAAGAAGGAATTCCAAAACTTGACAGTAAAGGGAAAGAAACAACCACTGAGCTGTTCAGTACTAGGCCTAGACAAGGCTACCATAGAGAAGGAACCGTTTGCTTTCAAATGTTTCGAACTGGGTTATGAAATAAAAAAAGTGTAAATAAACAAGATAAATACACAA
>NC_090756.1:45178523-45193523 GCF_036898095.1 Palaemon carinicauda | reverse complement strand
ATAAGTCTATGGATATTTTATGCATGTCTTTGTATACATATGTGTATGTGTTTTTTATATATTGATATATAGATGTGTTTTTATATATACATATAGTTTTCCTTATGTATTTATATAGATAAGGCAACCGTTATTCATATAAAAATACTGTATTGAAAGTCAAAAACAGGAATTTACTTGTCACCAGAAATGACCCTTTTTGGCAGGTGTCTAATGAGGTTGGATCTCCGTCCAGTAAACACCTGACCACAGCCCAGGTAGCTGGTATGGGAGTGGCATTGTTCTGTAAGCCTCTACATGTATGTTCGTACGTTTACTTTCCCTATAAAATGTAAAGAAACCTCTCTCAATAAATCAGTCTTCTAAAGAAGTATCACGAAATTATTCAGGACCTAATCGTATATTTCGTATTTTCATTTTCCCTGTGGTTCTTCTGCATCTGAGCATCACGTGTTCCTGTGATTCTTACGCATATATATATATATATATATATATATATATGTATGTGTGTGTGTGTGTGTGTGTGTAAATGCAAAGCTTTGAGTTCAGCTAAATGAAAAATGGAACCAATGTGATATGCAAGAAAACAACGAAAGATATGGAAGAAAAATAAGGAAAAATATATAAAAATAGAGAATATATAATCATGTGTCCTTTACCCCTTCCCCCACAAACATCATAGGAGTATTCATCCTTGACTAACCCCCAATCGATGTCAGAGCCATAGAGAACATATTATGGGATTATCCTTAATTGATATTTGTTCTAGGGTAGAAATTCCTCTATAATTTCTCGATTTTTTAGAAGTCATGTTTCTGAGAATGATAATATAACAATTGTAATGTTCAATGAGGTCACAGTCATTGCTTAGTGAAAATAATAGTAGCTCTTTTAGTAAACGTGTTTCTGAGAATAATATAATAATAATGGTGTTCACTGAACAACTCACTATATTTTCTGTCGATAAACCCAAAGGGAATAAGTTCAAAGAACAATCAGAGATTCCCGACCTCTACCAATGAAGAGTTTCAAGCTTTCCCCCTTTTCATGTGCTCTTCATATGTATCTACTATATCGCGATCTTAATCCCAATCTCCTTAAAAAACTTGATGGGTTCTACCTATCAGGTGTTGAAATTTGGTAAAAGTCCGGAAAGAAGTTTTGATGTAATCCTACTCACAGACAAACAAACAGATAAATAAATAAATAAGTAAATGAAGGCAGATCGTTTCATATTGTACCACAGTATACCACACGCGTTTCATCCATTCTCGTACAACTGTAACGTTATTTTCTTTTTTATTGTATATCTTGCTATAGGCTACACCTCACTATTAACAGAACCTGTTTAAACCAGTGTTTTCATAAGTGTTTTTTTTTTTTTTTTTTTTTTTTTTCCTGAACCTGTTGTATATAATCTTGCTATTTGTCAAAATAAAGTTAGTTGCATTCACTTCGCCTCCCAGTTACAATCTAACAGCTCACTCTCCCAGTAACCTCCTTGGCAGAGGTAATTAGAACTGTACCAACCGTGTGTCACACAATTGTACATAATTCCTTTTGTATATAATATGCTTGTATCTTCGCTCTTCCCTCGCACTCAAAAGAACATGAAAATTCATGTCTGCTGTTTTGCTCTGAACATTGTCTGTCTCTCGAACATGTTATGTCCTGTTGCCTTGAGGTTTTGTATATAAACACCAATGTGACGATGCCGAGTAAGGGGATGTGAGCTCAAAGGCAGATTGGAAACGACTGAGTTATATATTAAGGAACACTCTTCTTTATATACAAAACCTCAAGGCAACAGGACATAACATGTTCGAGAGACAGACAATGTTCAGAGCAAAACAGCAGACATGAATTTTCATGTTCTTTTGAGTGCGAGGGAAGAGCGAAGATACAAGCATATTATATACAAAAGGAAGGTTGGTACAGAACTATCAAATATAATAAACTTAGCAGCATATTTCTATAGATTAACAATAATATCTATGTTAATTATTTAGAAATGATATTATTATAGAAATGAAAACATATCATCCACATTATTGCAGTCCTTAACAAATCTCAGATTTCCAAATATACATTAGGATATTAAATATTTCAGATCGGCCTAGATATATTCGATGTGAAAAAGAAAACCTTTTATATAAATTTGACATTTGATAATTCTATGACATGTTTGGTAAATCTTATTTAGTCTGGTGATTCCATTGACTGGAGAGAAAATATCAAGCAATCAACCCTTAAATATAAAGATATTGGTGAAAAGAAGAAGAAAAAGAAGAAGAAGAAGAAGAAGAAGAAGAAGATCAGATTGAACGAATAAATAAAATATTTCGAGCGAATTATTGCATGAGATCTCCTCTCGCTCCAACTTCCAAACAGATTAAATAACTTCATTACCAAAAAAAAAAAAAAAAAAGAAACACAGAAACTTCCTACTGATAACAGTTAATATTTTTACATCAGAGAATATCTATTGAAGTTGTTTTGAACAAAAGAAGTTCCCGAAACTCACATACAGATTCACTTTTAATCAAGCGAGAATTACGTAAACTCAATAGTCTCTCATTTGACTGAATAAACGTCACGCACTTCCCCTTAAATCTGATTGGTCCGCAGCTGCCTCGTCTTAATCCTGATTGGTCGGACACAATGATCAGAATAGCGACCCTGTGTAGGAATGAGTTTGTGCTGGGAATACGGGTATACGGGATTGGATGTATGGGAATGGTTGCACATGCGATAAACCTCTTTAGTAATAAAATGCTGAATCAAGGCTTTTGCTTAAGCTAAGTAAAAATTCTTAATACACATAAATCGTTTTTTTTTCTCATTAAATCAAACGGAATATATTTTCTCTATTGCTTTTTTCTAATGTTATTTATCATTTTAATGAAGATGTTGCTTTTATCCTTAATTTGCAGAAACTCCACCGAGGTCCTGAAGAAATAATGAAATTATATAAGAACAACAACAGCCATAATAACAACAATAACAACAAAAACAACAACAGGAACAACAACAACTACAACAACAACAACAACAACAATAATAATAATAATAATAATAATAATAATAATAATAATAATAATAATAATAATAATAATATTTTGTTAAATATAATGGCTGCCTCAATTGATCTTATACTCTGTCTTCTCAAAGGCTCTTATTATCTTCTTCTTAGGAATACTGCATACAGCCAGTAATTGAGGAAAAGTCATCCTTCCTGATGAGTAGTCAAATTCAAGAATATTAGGCTAATCAAGGTTTTAATGTAAAGTTTAAAGTTAGGTAAAATTTAAAAGTCGGGTAAACTACTACAGCGAACAAGCTATGCGTTTCGGTAGTGCTGTCTCCCTTCGTCAGATTTGTGTGGTGGAAACAATGATAGCTACGTCGTTTTATATGGCTATTCGGGCTTAGGCAGAGAGGCAGCAAATTTACTGTGGCTGCCTAGGGCATCGTGGTCGGAGTAAATAGTGGGATTAGTAAAATGGCGGGTTCTCATTGGCTAAGCCATTTGTCGAGAGTGGTTGTAGTTCAGTTAGATCACCCTCCTACTCACTCATAGGTGATGAGTAGCCATATTATCCTACATTGGTGGGCTCTGATTGGTTGGAGCGCTCACCGAGAAGGTATCAGGACTAGGAAGGCTGTCCAGTCACTGATCAAAGCTGCCTTGGTTGGTAGTGTCTTGATTGGTTGAGTTGTCTTAGCTGGAGATCTCATAGTTTGTAGAGTTACTCCTCATTGTGTTGTTCCTTCGACAGGAAGGGAGAAAAAACATTTCTTGGGTAGTGTTAACTGTCGGTTTTTCTCTGTATAAGTAGGGCTTCAAGTATTCGAGCGTCTTCTGCTATCTGGAGCACAGCCGATTATCTTAGTGATTTTGATTATTTCCTCCCGTTTAATATTGTTGTTATGGACGTGGAGGGCATGAGATCCTATTGCGTGCATAGTGTCAGGACGGTCTCTTGGTCATTCCTATATAACGTACACAGCATCCTGAAACCGGGCATAAGTAGGAAGAGACCACGTTGGTCTATCTAAAGATGTCCTGAATCGGTAGGGCTGTGTTGTTCCTCATGATGAGGGACCTCGTCTTGGTGGTCTGATAACAGATATTCACCTTAACCTCTGTCTTTTACTTCACAGGGGAGACGTGGTTCTTTATTATGTCTCTCAAAGCTTTTTCGTCTTCTTGCTAATTGTTATGCATAAACCTTTTATAGTACAGGTTGATGGTGGTGGTAGTACTCTCAGTTGGTTGTTCACCTTGGTACCAGGTGTCCATGGCTAACTTGGCTATTAGAGTAGCCATTGTTCACCAGGACCTGGGCGACTCGCTCGAGTTCTGTATGTGTGTCAGCCCAAGAGGAGCAGTGGGAGAGGGCCCTGTGGACGTAGGCTTTAATAGTGGAGGCCTTGTACCTGGCAGGGCATTCACTGTCTCCATTTAAGTATAAGCCAAGGTTAGTAGGCTTAATGTAGACACTGGTATCAAATCCGGTAAGGTTGGGAAAGATGAGTATATCAAGAAATGACTGCATTGATGGTCTCAATAGTTTTATTAGCTTCTCTCTGGTTCTCATCTATGGGGTTGTAGGAGAGCTTTTCAAACTTGGAAGAATCCCCTAGTATCAGGTCGAGTTTCCTGTGATACACTTCCGTGTCTATTAAGACAAACGCAGCAGTCTTGTCAGCTCTCCTCACAATCACATTGACCTCCTTCCTCAGCTCCTTGGCTGCCTCCCTCACGTCACTGAAGACGATGCCTCTGGTGTATTGTCCACAATCCATAAGATCTTGAGCCAAGAGCAGGGACTGGAGATCATCAGTAGTTCTTAGCGGCCCTTCCTCTTGATGACTGAGGATAAAGTCGATTGAAAGTTTGACTTCTAGCTCCTTGTCTGTGGGTTTGGGGTTTCTTATGCAGTTACAGTTGAGTCCAATCTGGAGGATTTCATCTTGGGTGGCAGTAGGGGTATAAGATGAAATATTTATATAGTCCTGCTTGGCTTCAGGTATACGAGGTTTGACTACATTAATATCAATAAGCTTCTTGTGAATAGTTCTCAACCTCTTAGCACAGTCACGGTCCTTAAGGGAGCAAATAGCCTGGGGGATGTTGTCCGGGTATGCCAAACTGTTTAGAGTTAGGTAAACCACTTCTTCTTGACAGTCGTCTTCATCGTCATCAATAGATGCCTCACTGGTAATGTTGGCATCCTCGAGGGTTACAGTTTCCACATCTGATTGGCAGGGATTCCTATTGATATTTTTCCATTCCTCCACCAGGTGGCTCAGGTGCTCCAAGAGTTTGACTTTCATCTTATACTTATTGCATAGTTATCCGTGGAGGAGGGTCATTTGGTAGGCACTGGTCCTCGGGTCATCTCGGGCTGAGGGGTAGTGCAGTCTGAAGTTTGTATATTTGGGTAGTAGCCCCACTTTCAGGCAAGTTTTGTTAAAAATAATGGCTCTTTCTGTTGCGTTGATCTTATTACTTTGTCTTCTCAGGGGTTCTTATTATCTTCTCAGGATTGGACAAAAGTCCTCCAGGATTGGACAAAAATCATCCTTCATGGTGGGTAGTCAAGTTCAGGAATACTCGGCTAATCAAGGTTTTAATGTAAAGTTTACAGGTTAGGTAGAATTTACAAGTCAGGTAAACTAATAAAGTAAACAAGCTACGCGTTTCGGGAATGCTGTCTCCCTTCCCTCAGGCTTGACTGGTGGAAACAATGATAACTACATCCTTTTATATGGAAATTCTAGCGTAAGCAGTCTGAGGAAGGGAGACAGGACTCCTGAAACGCACAGCTTGTTCACTGCATTAGTTTACCGGTCTTGTAAATTCTAACTAACCTGTAAACTGTACATCAAAACCTTGATTAGCCGAGTATTCCTGAATTTGACTACCCACCATTAAGGAAGACTTTTTCCAGATCCTGGATGACTTTTGCCCAACCCTTGTCCTTTTTTTGTAAAAGATACTAACGGAAATTTCTTTTTTTTTTTCTTGCAAAAGATGAAAATCAAAATATCTTTTTTTTCCTTTTCGTAAAATATGAAAATCCGAATATCTCTTCTTTGCAATAAATAACAAAAAAAATATTTTTTTTTTTTTTGCAGATCAAAATGAAAGTGCATATTTCTGTACACATCAAAGAATTGCAATAACCTCAAATTCCAATAAACTAGGGAAGAGTATTCGCAATATTAAGGAAAGCAAAGTTTTGGGAAAACGTCATTTGATGAACTTCAAAGTGATTAAGAAGTCTGATGCTGACTTCATGCAATAAGCAATTCCTGTTTTAAGGATTTCAGGTTTATCTTAAAAATCACAATACACACACACACACACACAAATATATATATATATATATATATATATATATATATCAAACTTGCTGCTAATGATTTTACGTTGAACATTCTGACATAAGTCTGTCTTTATACTTTATATGTGAAAGATCTATTTTAATGATGTCACTGTCCTTAGAAGATTTTATATCAATTGTTCATTACTTCCCTTGTAGTTTATCTATTTGCTTATATATTTTTTCTTGCTGGCCTATTTTCCCTGTTGGGGACCTTGGGTTTATAACATCCCACTTTTACAATTAGGGTTGTAGCTTAGATAATAATAATAAGATAGAGCAGAGAAGAGCAAGAGGGCGGCAAAGGAAAAAGTGTTTGGACACCTTACTGAAGGATGTCAATGAGGAAGGAACAACTGGACAATTTTATTCAGACAGGACTAGGTGGAGGCAATTTACACCCCGCATCGAGGTCATGGCACCTCAATATATAGATAGATAGACATCTCTTGTAGTTTATTAATTCCTTGTTTCCTTTCCTTGTTGTGCTAATTTTCCTGATGGAGGCCCTTGGGGTTATATCAACTAGGTTTATAGCTTAGCTAATAATAATAATAATAATAATAATAATAATAATAATAATAATAATAATAATAATAATTATTATTATTATTATTATTATTATTATTATTATTATTATTATTATTATTATTATTATTATTATTATATTTGAGTTTTTGTTGATGTTTTATTGCTAGCATCAAAATTATCATAATCTATAACTGATTTCTCTTCCTTACAGTCAAAGCAATGAATAAAGGAAACTAAATTCATTTATATGTCATCTGAGCGAAAAAATCCACTTTATTTTCATAACAAACAAAATTTCTTTTATTTATAAATTAGAATAACTAAAGAAAAATGACCAAGCCTAGTTGGAAAAACCGAATTTTAAAAGGAAATGCTATAAGGAAATGAAACAAGGAAATAAACTACAAATGAAGGAAAAATGAAGAAGAAATATTTTAAAACAATAACAACAATAAAATAGATTTCGTAATAGAAAATAAATATAATAAATTCAATTCGATCTTTTAATCGTTAAAAGCAGATGTAGTGAAAGTATAAAAACGCCTTTATTACGTAATTGGTCATAAGAATACAAAACATATCAACACTATTAATCTATTTTGGAATACATCTGTCTCCTACCGAGGACAGTTAAGGTATTTAGAGATAAAAGGTTGAGATGTATGTAGATATGAAATAGACAAATGACCTCGTCAGGGATAGATATATATAACATCGGTTGTGCAATTGTTTTTGCAGACAGTTTTGTAAATGTAACAAGAAACTTTTTAAATAAAAACTATTTTCTAACATCGGCAGTGGGTGTTTTGTAAAAAGCTTCTTAAAATGATTGGTCATTGAAGCATGGAATTGTAAAGCCACAGTTTACCAAATGATAGAAAGGAGAATGGACAGAGGTCTACGAATTTTTATTCTTTGAAAAATTCTAAAATGTAATTCATAAATTGGAAAATATATATTATAAAAGACGTAGTAGCATTTCATATATAGTTAAAGAACTGATTTTTAGAGTGGCCATGAATATTTAAAGTAACATACAAAACGTGAAAAGCAATCATAAGATGAAAAATGTGTCAAACAGATACAAAATATATAAAAAAATATATCAATTGAAACTCAGCCATCTTAATCTGAACCAACTTAACCCTAACCTAGGAAGCCTTTGCATATTATTATTATTATTATTATTATTATTATTATTATTATTATTATTATTATTATTATTATTATTATTATTATTATTATCAAAAGTTAAGGTACAACCCTAATTGGACACGCAAGATGCCCCACCAGGGAAAACTAGCTCACCGAGGAAAGGAAACAAGGAAATAAACAACTTCATGAGAACTGATAAACTACCAAAATAAAATATACCTCGAATATTAACAGCATTAAATAAGAGATTTCATAAATAAACTTTAAAAACTTAGAAAAACAGGAGAAAGAGGTATAAGATAGAACAGCGTGGCCAAGTGTACCCTGAAGGAAGAGAACTCTACCCCAAGACAGCGGAAGTCCGTGGTACAGATTCTATGACACTACCCAAGACTAGAGATCAATGGTTCGATTTTGGAGTGCCCTTGTCCTACAAGAGCTACTTACCATAGCTAGAAGAGTCTCTTCTACCCTTACCAAGAGGAAAGTAGCCACTGAATTATTAGCTTTGCAGTAGTTAATCCCTTAAGCAAAGAAGGATGGTTCGGTATTCTTCATGTTGTCAGGTGTAATAGGACAGAAGAGAAAGTGGAAATAATAAGCGTAACTATTTAGTGTGTGTGTAGGCAGAAACAAAATGAGCCGTAACCAGATAGAGGGAGCCAAAGTAGTACTGTTAACGGACCCAATAACTCTTAGCGGTAGTATCTCATTGGATGGCTGTTGTGCCCTGGACCTAGGGAATTGGCCTTTCTTTCCTTACCAGACTCTCGACTAATACACAGATATCATGGCCAAAAAGTTAAGTTCGCTGGCTTTGCTGATTCAGGCCGTAACCTATAGGAAACTTCCCTGCCACACTATCTGTTGGAAGGGAGCTCAAACCCAGCTCAAGCTTGATAGTTTTAATTACAACCTCACCGTCCTTGTGAGCTAGGGGCTGGGGTTTTGGGGACTTTATAGGGTCTACGTTCTGAGTCATCAACAGCCATTGCCGAGACCTCCCTGGTCCTAGATTGAAGGAGAGGGGGCTTGAGGGCTCATCATAGGTACCATAGTTCTACTGTATTCTGGGACAAATAAGATTGAATAAAAATATTCCAAATTAAGTGGAGAGAGAGAGAGAGAGAGAGAGAGAGAGAGAGAGAGAGAGCTAATCCTCGTGATACTGACTGGAAAGAAGACAACTGGAAGCATTCCTCGCTATTGCAACAATCCGGTTGCTCTGAAATCACTTCTGGAAGATTTATCTGAACGGGATGATGACATTAAAAAAGGGTTTTCTGGACAGATGATTAAAATTCTTCTTTTCTTTCTGTCTTTTCTAAGGCAGTGCCTCATATAACAGGCCTTGGAATGTTATTATCATTAAGAAGGAGATAGCATATATATTTGTTGATATTTATATCTAATTACCAAGATATCTGTTTATCTTTCTATGTAAATGTCCTGTTTATTTGTCTACGTAGTTATCTATCGATTTACCTAGATATCTACGTCTACCTACTTATCTATCTACCAAAATATCTGTCTATCTATCTACCTAGATACGGTTATCTATCTACCAACAATATCTGTCTATCTATCTACCAGATAAAGTTATCTATCTTCCCAGATATATATCTATCTATCTACCTAAATATCTGTTTACTACTTAGATATATATCTATCTACCTAGATATATGTATACCTACCTACCTAGATATTTTTCTATCTCTCTACTTAGATGTCTGTCCATATATTTACCTAAATATCTGTTTATCTCTCTACATATATATCTATGTATATACCTAGATATCTATCTGTTTACCCAAATATCTTTTTATCTATCTTTCTACCAAGATATCTGTCTATCTACCTAAATATGGTTATCTACCTAGATATATCTCTATCTATCTGCCTAAATAATTGTCAATCTACTAAACATCTGTTTATCTACTTAATTATCTATATACCTATATATCTGTTTATCTATCTATTGACATATCCATTTTCTATCTACCTAAAAATCTTTCCATCTATCCATCGAGATATCCTGCTATCTATCTACTGAGATATCTTTCTATCTATCGACCTAGATAATCTGTCTATCTATCTACCTGGAAATCTACCTCTCTGGATATCTGTCTATCTATCAATCAATACGTCTGTCTATCTATCAAAAGATCAGTCTCCATATATAGGCAACCTACTGCTCATCGATCTATTCAAGAAGGACAATAGACTCTATAGAATTATATCCCTCTTTAGATTCTCTCTCTCTCTCTCTCTCTCTCTCTCTCCTCTCTCTCTCTCAAAACTTTATGCAAGACTTTCCTTCGAAAGGACTAATGTTAAGTCTTTTTGAAGCGCTGCTTTCCGCTAATACTTTTCCAAAGGAAGGCTTCAAGACCCTTTTAGTTACTGTACATTCCCTTTTCCTTTCTCTTATTTTTATGGAGTTTAAAATTCAATCGTTTTTCCTGAATTAGGTTTATTTAAAGTCCTGCTTGAGGGTACAATCATGCACGCTATTCTATTTGTTTTCCTTTTCTCACTGGGCTATTTTTCTCTTTAGGAGGCAATGGGCTTATAGCGTCCTGCTTTTACATCTATGGTTGTAGCTTAGTTAATAATAATAATAATAATAATAATAATAATAATAATAATAATAATAATAATAATAAATAATAATAATAATAATAATAATAATAATAATAATAATAAGGCACACAACTGATAGGTTAATGTTACTTATTCGATGAGCGGTTTCATATTTGAGGACGATTCTCTACTTATAAGGAAAACTGAAAGACAAAGAGTTACATTATAAGCAGAAGTATTCCGATTAATATAGATTTCATGAAAGAGTTTTAGCTCAGTGGAATAAGTAGGACTAATCTCTCTCTCTTCTCTCTCTCTCTCTCTCTCTCTCTCTCTCTCTCTTCTCTCTCTCTCTCTCTCTCTCTCTGATAACTAATCAAAGAAAATCAAATATATAAAATGACTCTTACATCCCCGGTAAGCCTAATGTTGTCCTTCAGGCTCCATGAAGGATTATTTAAAGACATAATTCAAACTTTTCTCCATAATATCTTATTACTTCTTCGGTGATGTTTAATGACAATATATACATATGATCAGCGCCTAAGGTCCCTATCCACCTAAGCTAAGACCAGGGAGTCTGGCATTTTAAGATTCAAAATAATATTTTTCAATAATTTATGAGTTTTTTCCCAACAAAATACATACTATACATTGTATAAAAAATACCATCAAATTTATGTATCGTGTTTGGTAGTATATATATATATATATATATACACTCATATGTATATATATATATTATATATACACTCATATATATATATATATATACAGATATAGATATATATATATATATATATATATGTATATATACATATATATATATATATATATATATTTATGTATAACATTACATATACGTTATATACATTATATATATATATATATATATAATGTATATATATATATATATATATATATCTGTATATATCATATATATGTATAATATTTATATATATATATATATATATCTGTATATATCATATATATGTATAATATTTATATATATATATATATATATATGTATATATATATATATATATATATATCATTATTATTATTAGTAGTAGTAGTAGTAGCCAAGCTACAACCCTTGTTGGAAAAGCAGGATGCTATAAGCCCAAGGACCCCAAAAGGGTATAAAATAGTCTAGTGAGGAGAGGAAAGAAGGAAATAAATAAATTAATGAGAACAAATCAACAAAAAACTTTCTACAAACAGAATCAACGTCAGAACAGATATTATATATGCTATAAAAAGGCATATATATATATATATATATATATATACCTGTTCTGTTTATGATTCTTTTGCGGAACCATGAAAAGATAGAATCAATACAAAAATGATTTATTCATACGGAGCAATATGCATATGATAACACATTCAACAAAGGCCCCACACGTGTCCTTCTACTTACAAATGTTTATGGTCTTTCTATGCCAGGCTATACCCACAAACTTTCTTAGTTTACCAATCCATCCTCTCTCTCTCTCTCTCTCTCTCTCTCTCTCCTCTCTCTCTCTTTTTCTCTCCTTTATATATATATATATATATTTATATACATAAATGTATATATAATATATATGTATATGATATAAATACTGGGTTGGAGGTAATCATCTAAATCTATCTTTCTTTTTTAGATAATATAGTCCCACCATGATTGAACCTTGCAGCCCAGGTAATATCTTCCAAGGTTTTCCTTCTATGAATATTAGGAAGAGCTAAAGCGATCATATTTCTAACATGATTTACTCTGTACTATTTTGCTTGCTCGCTTGAAGTCTCAAACTCTTCTTAGAGGTTTCGTACACACACAACACACACACACACACACACACATATATATATATATATATGTATATATATATATATATATGTGTGTGTGTGTGTATATATATATATATATATATATGTATATATATATATATATATATGTGAGCAATATGTTATACATCTACTAATATCTGGTTTCTCTCTACGTTGGGGTTAGAGACCCAAGGGGGAATCAACTCAAATTGACTTAGCAATTCAGTTGAGTTTTTAAGAGAATGGAACCTCAGTTTTTTTAACCTGAGTTTAGTTCCCCTGCCGACCAGAAGCTATTATCTTTGAGTTGATTCCCCCTTGGGTCTCTGAACCCGAGGTAGAGAGACTCCAGTTATTAGGAGGAGAATAATATATGGCTTATATGAGTATCTACAGGAGTACAAGTGATGAAAAAATCTAAACAAAAAGAATTAAAGACTTGCAAGATGTGCTTTCAAACAAAAAATGTTGCTTCATACAAGCATAAAAGGAAAGTGCAAATGAAGAAAGGTATTGTATTCATAAATAAAAAGGTTTTAAGAAATCTTTTGTGTTCAGATAAACAGAGAGAAACATTTTACCATCAATAATCATTAACTCCTCTTGTTTTCCATTTTCCAACTATTAGCAATTCTTTCCTCGTTTAACGACTTCATTTTGAGAATAAAAACTCCAAGGACTTGCATTACTTTCTCTGATTATTTCCGTCCCCTTTCGTCATTAATATTCCTGTGCCATAGACACATTCTCCTATACTTATTACATACACACACACATACACACACACACACATTAGATAAACAAACACACACACACACACGCACACAGAGTGCTTTTAGTCCATCTTCTTCATTTAGTAGGCTTCAAAATTATTTCACGATGACCGTTTTAATATAAAATGTTTCTTTGTTTATTTCCTTTTGATTTTGATTTGAGGGGCATACAAACTTTGATTATACTTGTGGTAGTCTCCAACCTTCGATTTTTTTTACTACAGTTGGAAAGCCAACTTGAAGAAATCCATAACTTATTTTGATACTCTATATATAGCCGGAGTTATTGGGTCCTTTGACTGGTTAAAAGGTACTATGCTGGATCCTGCTCTGTGGTTACGGCCCATTTTTACTTAGCCTACACATACACCGAATAGTGAGGCCTATTCTTTCCACATGCCCCGGCAACGTAATTGTTCAGTGGCTAATTTCCTCTCGGTAAGGGTAGAAGAGACTTTCCCTATGTCAAGTAATACCCTTTAGGAGAGGGACACTCCAAAATCAAACAATTGTTCTCTAGTCTTGGGTAGTGTCATAGCCTTTGTACCATGGACATCCACTCTCTCGGGGTATAGTTTTCTTGCTTCAGGGTACAGTCAGGCACACTATTTTATCTTAATTCTCTTCCTCTTGTTTTTCATATTTTATATAAAAACAATATTTATTTTGATGTTGTTAGTGTTTCTTAAAGTATTTTATCTTAGTTGTTCAATATTTCTGTTGCAGTTTATTTATTTCCTTATTTTCTCAGAGGGCTTTTTTCCTGTTGTAGCCCTTGGTCTTATAGCAGTCTGGTTTTCCAAATAAGGTTGTAGCTTATCTAATAATAATAATAATAATAATAATAATAATAATAATAATAATAATAATAATAATAATAATAATAATAATAATAATAATAATAATTGTTATTTTTGCAAAATGTAAAATTTTAAATGAAAACTATCCCCTTACTTTAGCAGTGGGTGTTTTGTAAAAAGCTACTCAAAATGATTTTTCGTTCAAGCATGGCAATGTACAGCCACAGTTTACCAAATGCTCTTTCATGCTTCAAAAAATAGAAAGGAAAATGGACGAGGGACTAGGTTGTTTTAGTTTAAGTATCTGAACAATTCTAAAATGTAATTCAGAAATTGGAAAATATCTTAGGATTTTTTTTTTAAACATTTACGAAATAAACGTTTAAATTGTAATAACAAATTCACAAAAAAAACGGATTTTTTAAGTAGTCATATATAATTAAAACTGTGATTGCCAAAATGGCCATGAATATGCAAAGTAACATCCAAATCATGAAAAGCAATCATAAGAGGAAAAATGTATCAAACAGATAAAAAATATATTCGAAATATATCAACTGAAACTCAGCCAACCTTAATCTGAACCAACTTGGCCTATACTACGCTAGCATTATTATTATTATTATTATTATTATTATTATTATTATTATTATTATTATATTATTATTATTATTATTATTATTATCAAAAGCTAAGCTACAACCCTAATTGGAAAAGTAAGATTCTCCAATAGGGAAAAACTAGCTCATTGAGGAGAGGAAATAAGAAAATAAACAAGCTAAATGAGAACTGATAAACTACCAAAATAAAATATACCTAGAACAGTAACAGCATTAAATAAGATATTGCATAATTATACTTTAAAAACTTCAAAAAACAAGAGAAAGAGATATAAGATAGAAACAGCATGCCCAAGTGTACCATGAAGCAAGAAAACTCTACCCCCAAAAC
>NC_090756.1:45157728-45173023 GCF_036898095.1 Palaemon carinicauda | reverse complement strand
CTACCCAAGACTAGAGGAACAGTGGTTTGATTTTGGAGTGTCCTTCTCCTAGAAGAGCTGCTTACCATAGCTAAAGAGTCTCTTCTACCCTTACCAGGAGGAAAGTGGCACTGAACAATTACAGTGCAGTAACCCCTTGGGTGATGAAGAATTGTTTGGTAATCTGTGTTGTCAGGTGTATGAGGATAGAGGAGAATATGTAAAGAATATGCCAGACTATTCAGTGTGTATGTAGGCAAAGGGAAAATGAACCGTAACCAGAGAGGAGGATCCAATGTAGTACTGTCTGGCCAGTCAAAAGACCCCATAACTCTCTAGCGGTAGTATCTCAACGGGTGGCTGGTGCCCTGAATTGAACTAGTACTAATAGGCCTATTGAAGGTATTTCGTGAAATTCAAAAAGAAATGTTGATCCTTCTTCACATAGGTTAGTTTTCCCACCAATTTCTTAAAATATTAAACTGCATTAGTTATAATAACGTGTTATCTATTCGTATCTATTACACGAAAACAAACTGCTAATTATCTGCTCTGTGGAAACAACTTTCTTTACTTAACCGCTGAAACTTAAGAATTGATTTCTGGTTAAGTGATGAGATAAATTAGTCTTCAGAGACTTAATTCCTCCCAACTGAATCATGATCATCTTCTTCTTTTGTTTTCAAGTCTTCCGTGTGAGCAACCAAAATCTCATCTCTAAAATCTCTATTCTATATAATTGTTCATTAATTCTCATATAGTTTATTCATTCACTCTCCTCACTGGGCTATTTTCCTTGTTGGGGCCCTTAGGCTCATAGCATCCTGCCTTTCCAAATAGGATTGTAGCTTAGCTAGTAATTATGATAATAATAAAATTAAATTAATACGATTTATTGAGTTAAACTAAAGAATACAAAAAAAAGCAACAATCTTCTCTGTTTCTTAAAGGAGGAAAGGTTATAAGATCCAGGCAATGTGATAGGAAGAAGGAATTCCAAAGCTTGGCAGTAAATGGAAAGAAACAACCGCTGAGCTGTTCAGTACTAGGCCTAGACAAGGGCTACCATAGAGAAGGAACCGTTTGCTTTCAAATGTTTTGAACTGGGTTATGAAATAAAAAAAAGTGTAAATAAACAAGATAAATACACAAACAAACATAAAAACGCATAGAATCATATAATCAACACACTGACATTAAAAGAATTCAACATTTCGGACAAAAACTAGAGATACATTATCCTCGGTAGCCAAACATATGCACCTTGTTATGGCAGATCATCAATCTTTTCATTCATCTCTCTCAGATTTCTGAGGTATTTTGAAGAAGAGGAGAAGTAGGAGGAGGAGGAGGGAGAGGAGGAGGAAGGAGAGGAGGAGGAGGAGAAGGAGGAGATGGGGGTGGAGAAAGAGGAGGAGGAGGGAGAGGGAGAGGAGGCGGAGAAGGAGAAGGAGGAAGGGAGTGTAGGAGCGAAAAACATTCAAGCGGCCATTTATGTCATGTTCTAATCTTTAGCCAGCCTGACACTTGCACGAATTTGTGGCACGCATTGGCACGCCTTTTGTTGTGAACTGGCGTGAACATGTCGTGAACGGGTGCGTGGCATGGGTGCCTTGCGTGGCGAGAATTTTGAAATGTTCAAGGTTTGTGGCACGCATTGTCACAACAAAATTGGCGTGAACTAGTCGTGAACAATACACGAACTGGGGAGTGAACGTGGCATGAACAGTGCGGGAAGATGCGGGAGGATGCGTGCCAGTGCGTGGCAATCAAATCAATGGATTTATCCCTACTTCCTCATAATCATCAAAGAAAAATCTGTATGATAACAATACATTCTTTTACCTCTCCTCTTTCATTATTTAATTGAGAGAGAGAGAGAGGAGAGAGAGAGAGAGAGAGAGAGAGAGAGAGAGAGAGAAAGAGAGAGAGAGAGAGAGAGATATCAGTTTTTACTCTCTCTCTCTCTCTCTCTCTCTCTCTCTCTCTCTCTCTCTCTCAGTTATAGAGTTTGGGGAAGGATGTAAGACCTGGGAGGTGGTTTTGACAAAACCATAAAATTGACATATATACTATATATATTATCTCTCGTGGGCCTCCTACTCTCTCTCTCTCTCTCTCTCTTGGAATTATTATCAGCAAGGATTTGAAGTTCACCAAACAGAGCATAAAAGCTGAAAAAAAGCACAAAACATAATAGGTTTCATAAAGAGACAATTCAAATACAAGAATATAGACACTGTAGGCCTACTACAGCTATAGGTCTATACAGATACACCATTAAATAAATATATTTCAAATTCGTCTATTCAGCTCTTTTATGATACATTAAAAACTTTTCCTTTATTCTCCTACACAATCTACATCTTTACCCTTTGAGTATATATATATATATATATATATATATATATATATATATATATATATATATATATATATATATATATATATATATATATATATATATATATATACAATATGTCTATTGTTAGTAACACGAGAACAAGAATTTTACTTCTTTCTATTTCTAAAATTGAGTTTATAGACAATTAAAGTTTTTACATCAGAAAAACGATTAAATATTAATACACTATAAAAATATTTCTTTTAATGAGACTTTTTTATTGAAGTTATTTTGGCAAACTGTCAACCACATTTTGATTTCAATGGATTCACAAAATATTCCAAAACTATATATGCGTACACCTACTTCATTTTCTAAACTAAGAGACAAGATGAACTTCCTAAGTTCCAACTTTGTTGAACAGGCTGGCATAAGTCTCTTTTATAGTTTATATATGAAAGATCTGTTTTAAAGTTGGTACTATTCTTAAATATTTTATTTCCATTTTAATTTCTTCTCTTGTACTTCATTTATTCCCTTTCCTCACTGGACATTTTCCCTGATGGAGCCCTTGAGCTTATAGCATCCTACTTTTCCAATTAGGGTTGTAGCTTAGCTAATAATAATAAACACACGACATATAAGAAATGAAACTATAAGAGAGATTACACAAGTGCCATATGTGGATGAGATAATGGTGAGGGGTAGAGGGAGATGGTCTGGGCATGCTCTTTGCACTCCCCAAGAGATATTAGTTCATCAAACATTTAACTGGGCTCCATCAGGTACGAGAAGAGTTGGAAGACCCAGGCCCATATGGCTGAGGATTATGAAGCATGAAGCAGGAGGTGGTGGATGGAGAAGTATTGAATTAAAAACTCAAGATGGAGACAACTAGCAAAATCTAACCGAGGCCCTTTGCGTCAATAGGCTTATGATGATGATATATAAACAAGTTATAAAATGTGCATAATTCTCTCTCTCTCTCTCTCTCTCTCTCTCTCTCTCTCTCTCTCTCTCTCTCTCTCTTTATATATATATATATATATATATATATATATATATATATATATATATATATATATATATATATATATATATATATATATATATATATATATATATATATATATACCCCACAATGCGAGTGTTGTTCATCTAATTAAAAAAAAGCAACTTCTCTGAAACTCCACTTATTTATAGCGTTTTGCAAATAGCCATTTTCGCTTACCGTGAAACGCAACCAGAGTTTCTATTTACAGTAGGAATTCCTGGAAGCTGTAAACAAGTGACTACAAACATGCACGCTAATGACGTCATCATGGTGAAGAACATTCTCTTTAGCCATGCGAGAGACTAGGTTACCTCGGATATTACTATAACTATAAAGGTGACGTGGAATGTTTAATTGTTTGATAAAACATTACCACATCATTTAATACATAGAACACTACGAAATTCTGCTTTATAAATGCTAATGTTCAATGAATTTTGTGTGTGTGAAAAAGTTTCCAGTGTATGAATTCTTGTAAGGATTTGAAGCGATTATCCTGTAAAGTAAAATACTTTACAACAGAACAGCGCATAACATGCTGATCATTCTCTTGATTATTGGACGCGATTTATCAATATACGACTAGTCTATTCTGAACAGATTTAATTTCTTCATAAATTACGAGTTGATATCTTCGTAAAAACATCAGCCTAATGCCTCAGAATTCGAAAGTCAATCCCAGTAAGTAAACATTTAGAGAAACAGATGAATAAGAGTCATAGATAAGAAAATACCTCCCGCCTTTTCCTATTCGCGAGGACAAGAAGAAGAAGAAGAAATGGCAGAGATGGAGAAGTCAACTGATATCTATTGTCTATTTGTGTGTTTCTTTTTGTGAAATATTGGGAAAATATGACATAACTGAAACACAAAGGGCACAGTACGAGCAGGATTATGCTAATCCGATTAACATAGATTTAATCAAAATGTTTAACGCAATAGCGTAACTAGGGCTAATATCTCTCTCTCTCTCTCTCTCTCTCTCTCTCTCTCTCTCTCTCTCTCTCTCTCTCTCTTACACACAAAATGGATAAAATTAATTACAATTCTTGCATATGACGGAAATATTATTTTTTTACATAAATTTCATATAAAAACTTGATTAAAAAATTTTCTTTTACCTTTCCAAGAGCAAAATAGAATAAAAAAGACCTTTCCAATACTATCTTCTTCTTTGCCAGATCCGGATTAAATATGCGACGAAGAGAGAAGAAACGGTGGATAATAAAGAGAAAGTAATAAATGAGGATTTGGCCCGCATTTTTCGAATAACTTTTTTTATTTATATATTTTTTTTCCTTTTATTTACGTTCTGTAGAAATGGAAATGGTTGAGCGAATTCTGTAATAGATGAAAGAAGAGGATTTTTAGTTATATATTAAATATGTCTTTTTTTCATCAAATTTTGCAAAGCAGGAATGAAAAGTAAGAGAGAGAGAGAGAGAGAGAGAGAGAGAGAGAGAGAGAGAGAGAGAGAGAGAGGGAGAGAGAGAGCTTTGAAGTAAATTCCCTATTACAAGGCTCCGTATTAAGAGAAAATTTCATGATGCAATAGTTTTTCAATTATTTACATATTTGAGAGAGAGAGAGAGAGAGAGAGAGAGAGAGAGAGAGAGAGAGAGAGAGAGAGAGAGAGAGAGAGAGAGAGAGAATCCTTCCTATGATTTCAAATAGAAAGATAAATATCACACAATCTCTGAGAGAGAGAGAGAGAGGAGAGAGAGAGAGAGAGAGAGAGAGAGAGAATCCTTCATATGATCTCAATGAGAAAAAGATTATAATTACGCAATCTGTTCGTGCAAGAGAGAGAGAGAGAGAGAGAGTGTGAGAGAGAGAGAGAGAGAGAGGGAGGAGAGAGAGAGAGAGAGAGAGAGAGAGAGAGAGAGAGAGAGAGAGAGAGAGAGAGAGAGAGAGAGAGAGAGAGAGGTACGCTTTCTAGTGTTACTGACAAAATCTCAAGTTTTCTTCTTCACTTCTTTTATAAAATTGACTTAATTTTCATAATTAAGGTATGATTCCATAAGAGTAGCTATGTATCTATCCATCCGTTTGTTTATCTATTATCTTTCTATCTATCTATCCATCCGTTTGTTTATCTATTATCTTTCTATCTATCTATCCATATCTATTTCTATCTATCTAGTCTGAATTCCTGTTCGAAAGGATAATTCATATTCATTGTCAATATTCTTGAAAAAAAAAATCAGATAAAAATATATAAAAGTTAAATGTTTGAAAACTAAATTTATCTTTTGATCTTGTGTTGGTATACCGGTAAAAAAATTGTTTTCTTTTACTTAAACTTTATGATAAAAGAAAACTGAAATTATTCATTATTCAACCCTGGTTTCAGAGCCTCCACTGGAAAGCATATATTTTATTGATTATTCATTACTTCTATTGCAGTACATTAATTTCCTCATTTCCTTTCCTTACTTGGCAAATTTTCTCCTGTTGGAGCATTTGGGCTCATAGAATTCAACAGGGAAAATAGCCCATTCAGGAATGGAAATAAGGAAACAGATTGAATAGCGTGCCTAAGTGTACCCTCAAGCAAGAGAACTGTAACCCATACGACGCACTTTTCTCACCCTTAGCCCAAGGGCCACAAAGGTGTGTCAGGCTGAGAGAAGGTTGTGACTCAAAGACAGGATGAAAGCAACTGAGGAAGTTTATTATGTTGTTGTTGTTGAAGATTGCCTGGCCCTTTTGGCCAGACACGGGCTTTTGCAATCTTGCAGCCCGCAGAAGTTTATATAGAACACTCCCCTTTATATACAAAAGCTCAAGGCAACAAGATATTTCATGTTCAAAATTGACACCGTTACCAGTGAGAAAAAAAGACATGTTTATTCAGGCTCTTTTTACTGCGAGGGAAGAGTGAAGATTCAAGCATAATATATACACAAAATGAGCTATGTACGATCGTGTGACACACTGTTGGTACATGGCTCCCCGCCCCTAAAAATGATATAATGTATATGTTAAATATATATGTAAATATATGCATGTTAATCATGTGTAAAAAAAACACTTATATGTAAGTCTATGAATGTGTCTGTATAAGTATACCAGTATGAGTACACTTATGTATAAGTCTATGTATATATTATGCATGTCTGTGTATGAATGCCTGTCTGTGTATACAAATGTATATGTGTTTTTATATATTGATATATAGATGTGTTTTATATATACATATAGTTTTGCTTATGTATTTATATAGATAAGGCAATGGTTGAGAGAAAAATCCAACTCTCTATTGATAAAATTATCCAGTGGGCTAACATGAATGGATTTAAGTTCTCGACAAGTAAAACTACCATTGTCCATTTTTGTCGTATCCGGGGAGTACATCCAGACCCGGATATATACATTAAAGGTCAACGGATACCATGTGCAAGAGAAGCTAAATTTTTGGGTTTGATATTTGATTGTAGGCTTACATGGGTTTCTCACTTAAGAGCGTTAAAAGCTAAATGTGTTGAAGCTCTGAAAATCTTAAAAGTATTGTCCCACACATCATGGGGGGCAGACCGCAATACTATTCTAAAATTATACAAGGCCTTGATTTTTTCCAAAATTAGTTATGGTTGTGAAATATATTCTTAAGCCACCCCAAGCCAGTTAAAAATATTAGACTCGATACATCATGCAGGTATTAGACTGTCTACCGGAGCTTTTAAAACCTCGCCTATCCTAAGTCTCCTTATTGAGGCTTGAGAGTTACACCTAGACCTTTACCGAATGTCTTCCCTTCTTCAGTATTGGTTTAGATTGCAAAGACTCCCTAACTCTCTAGCCTTTCAAACTGCAAGCCTTGTAAGACACGCATCATACTTTCAGTTGCACCCAAAATCTCCTCAACCTTATGGCTTTCGGGTGAAACGATTATTAAATAGTCTGGATATAATTAGGAATAAGGTACTTCCATTCAAGGTATCATCAAAGCCTCCATGGAAGTTACCAGAGATATCTTTTTGTAAATATTTTATTGGAGATAAGAAGAATATGTCAGACCTAGAAGCCAGGTCTCTTTTTAATGAACATGTTAAAGAATATAGAGGATCAACTTTTATCTATACTGATGGCTCCAAATCTGATGCTGGCGTTGGATTTGGAGTACATAGTAAGGGTTTTAATTTAGAGGTGCACTTCCTCTGACCGCTTCCATATTTACTGCCGAAATGTATGGCATATTAACCACTATTGAGAAAATAGCATTGGAGAAGGAGGGTAATTTTACAATTTTTAGTGATGCAAGGAGTGTCCTTCAAGCTATAGAAGTTTTTGATTCTAATAACCCTTTAGTTTTAAAGATTTTAGAATGACTTTTCATTATTGGACGGAGAGGTATAACAGTTCAATTTTGTTGGCTTCCAGCACATGTAGGTGTGTCCGGGAATGAGAAGGCAGATTCACTGGCTAAGGAGGTTGCATCCGAGTTGCTGCCAAGAAGGTATCCCTTTCCCTGTAATGATTTCTTACCTGACATCAAGAAATTGGTTTGCAATAAATGGCAACAGCAATGGGATAGTCAAGATGGCAATAAAATGCGAGAGATAACAAATGACATATCTCCTTGGAGTTATAATATGATGCCCCGAAAATGGGAGACGTCTCTTTGTCGTCTCCGTATTGGTCACACTCGGTTGACACACGAGTTTCTGCTGAAGGGCCAACACCAACCGTATTGTAACGACTGTTTAGTACCTCTAACAGTAAGGCATTTGTTGACCGAATGCCCCAATTATAACAACTTAAGGAATAGATATTTGTTTGAGGCTCGAGGTGAGGGTGGCAGGTTCATCCTTGCCAAGATTCTTGGAAATGATGTGTCCTACCATGCAAGTGGCATTTTTAGATTTATTTCAGAAGCAGGTCTTCTGAAAAATATTTAACTTTTATAACATTCAACTTTTATGATTTTAATTGAATACTCTTTTATTTTTTATTTTATTTTATTTTTTATTTTGTATACATAAATTATCTGTTACCGGCGTCAATGACCTCAGATGTCAGGATGGCTGAAAACTTTAAATCAATCAATAAATAAAATAAGGCAACCGTTATTCATATAAATAAACTGTATTGAAAGTAAAAAACAGGAATTTACCTGTCACCAGAAATGACCCTTTTTGGCAGGTGTCTAATGAGGTTGGATCTCCGTCCAGTAAACACATGACCACACCCCAGGTAGCTAGTATGGGAGTGCATTGTTCTGTAAGCCTCTATATGTATGTTCGTACGTTTACTTTCCCTATAAAATGTAAAGAAACCTCTCTCAATAAATCAATCCTCTAAAGAAGTATCACGAAACTAGTTAAGACTTAATCGTATATTTCGTATTTTCATCTTCCCTGTGGTTCTTCTGCATCTGAGCATCACGTTTTCCTGTGATTCTTACGCATATATATATATATATATATATATATATATATATATATATATATATATATATATATATATATATATATATATATATATATATAATGCAAGCTTTGAGTTCAGCTAAATGAAAACTGGAACTAATGTAATATGCAAGAAAACAACGAAAGATATGGAAGAAAAATAAGGAAAAATATATAAAAATAGAGAATATATAATCATGTGTCATTTACCCATTCCCCCACAAACATCACGGGAGATATTCATCCTTGAGTAACCCCAATCGATGTCAGAGCCATAGAGATCATATCATGGGATTATCCTTAATTGATATTTGTTCTAAGGTAGAAATTCCTCTATAATTTCTCGATTTTGTAGAAGTCATGTTTCTGAGAATGATAATATAACAATTGTAATGTTCAATGAGGTCACAGTCATTGCTTAGTGAAAATAAAAGTAGCTCTTTTTAGTAAACGTGTTTCTGAGAATAATATAATAATAGTGGTGTTCACTGAACAACTCACTATATTTTCTGTCGACAAACCCATAAGGGAATAAGTTCAAAGTACAATCAGAGATTCCCGACCTCCGCCAATGAAGAGTTTCAAGCTTTCCCCCTTTTCATGTGCTCTTCATATGTATCTACTATATCGCGATCTTAATCCTAATCTCCTTAAAAACTTAATGGGTTCTACCTTTCAGGTGTTGAAATTTGGTAAAAGTCCGGAATGAAGTTTTGATGTAATCCTACTCTCATATAAATAAACAGATAAATAAATAAATAAGTATATGAAGGCAGATCATTTCATATTGTACCACAGTATACCATACGTATTTCATCCATTCTCGTACAACTATAACGTTATTTTCTTTTTTATTGTATATGTTGCTATAGGCTACACCTCACTATTAACAGAACCTGTTTAAACCAGTGTTTTCATAGGTTTTTTTTTTTTTTTTTTTTTTTTTTTTTTTTTTTTTTTTTTTTTTTACCTTCGTCTCCTGAACCTGTTGTATATGATCTCGCTATCTGTCGAAATAAAGTTAGTTGCACTCACTTCGCCTCCCAGTTACAATCTAACGGCTCACTCTCCCAGTAACCTCCTTGGCAGAGGTAATTAGAACTATCAAATATAATAAGCTTAGCAGCATATTTCTATAGATTAACATTAATATCTCTGTTAATTATTTAGAAAGGATATTATTATAGGAATGAAAACATATCATCCACATTATTGCAGTCCTTAACAAATCTCAGATTTCCAAATATACATTAGGATATTAAATATTTCAGATCGGCCTAGATATATTTGATGTGAAAAAGAAAACCTTTTATATAAATTTGACATTTGAGTGTTCTATGACATGTTTGGTAAACCTTATTTAGTCTGGTGATTCCATTGACTGGAGAGAAAACATCAAGTAATCAACCCTTAAATATAAAGATATCGTTGAAAAAAGAAGAAGAAGAAGAAGAAGAAGAAGAAGAAGAAGATCTGATTGAACGAATAAGTAAAATATTTCGAGCGAATTATTGCATGAGATCTCCTCTCGCTCCAACTTCCAAACAGATTAAATAACTTCATGGCCAAAAAAAAACAAAAAAACACAGAAACCCCCTACCGGTAACAGTTATTATTTTTACATCAGAGAATATCTATTGAAGTTTTTTTTAAACAATAGAAGTTCCCGAAACTCACATACAGATTCACTTTTAATCAAGCGAGAATTACGTAAACTCAATAGTCTCTCATTTGACTGGATAAACGTCACGCACTTCCCCTTAAATCTGATTGGTCCGCAGCTGCCTCGCCTTAATCCTGATTGGTCGGACACAATAATCAGAATAGCGACTCTATGTAAGAATGAGTTTGTGCTGGGAATACGGGTATATGGGATTGGATGGATGGGAATGGTTGCACATGGGAATAAATCTCTTTAGTAATAAAATACTGAATCAAGGCTTTTGCTTATGCTAAGTAAAAATTCTTAATACATATAAATCGTTTTGTTTTCTTATTAAATCAAACGGAATATATTTTCTCTATTGCTTTTTTTCTAATATTATTTATCATTTCAGTGAAGATGTTGCTTTTATTCTTAATTTGCAGAAACTCCACCGAGGTCCTGAAGAAATAATGAAATTATATAAGAACAACAACAGTAACAAGAACAACAACAACAACATGAACAACAACAACAACAACAACAACGACAAAAACAATAATAATAATAATAATAATAATAATAATAATAATAATAATAATAATAATAATAATAATAATATTTGGTTAAATATATTGGCTGCCTCAATTGATCTTATACTCTGTCTTCTCAAAGGCTCTTATTATCTTCTTCTCAGGAATACTGCATACAGCCAGTAATTAGGAAAAAGTCATCCTTCCTGGTGAGTAGTCAAATTCAGGAATATTAGGTTAATCAAGGTTTTAATGTAAAGTTTAAAGTTAGGTAAAATTTAAAAGTCGGGTAAACTACTACAGTGAACAAGCTACGCGTTTCGGTAGTGCTGTCTCCCTTCGTCAGATTTGTGTGGTGGAAACCATGATAGCTACGTCGTTTTATATATCCATTCTGGCTTAAGCAGAGAGGCAGCAAATTTACTTTGGCTGCCTAGGGCATCGTGGTCGGAGTAAATAGTGGGATTAGTAAAATGGCGGGTTCTCATTGGCTAAGCCACTTGTCGAGAGCGGTTGTAGTTCAGTTAGACTACCTTCCTACTCACTCATAGGTGATGAGTAGCCATATTATCCTTCATTGGCTGGGCTCTGATTGGTTGGAGCAATCACCGAGAAGGTATCAGGACTAGGAAGGCTATCCAGTCACTGATCAAAGCTGCCTTGGTTGGTAGTGTCTTGATTGGTTGAGATCTTATAGTTTGTAGAGTAACTCCTCATTGTGTTGTTCCTTCGACAGGAAGGGAGAAGAAACATTTCTTGGGTAGTGTTAACTGTCAGTTTTTCTCTGTATAAGAAGAGCTTCAAGTATTCGAGCGTCTTCTGTTATCTGGAGCTCAGCCGATTATCTTAGTGATTTTGATTATTTCCTCGCGTTTAATATTGTTGTTATGGACGCGGAGGGCATGAGGTCCTATGGCGTGCATAGTGTCAGGACGGTCTCTGGGTCATTACTATATAACGTCCACAGCATCCTGAAACAGGGCATAAGTAGGCATAGACCACGTTGGTCTGTCCAAGGATATCCTGAATCGGTAGGGCTGCGTTGTTCCTCATGGTGAGGGACCTCGTCTTGGTGGTCTGATAACAGATATTCATCTTAACCTCTGTCTTTTACTTCACAGGGGAGACGTGGTTCTTTATCATGTGTCTCACAGCTTTTTCGTCTTCTTGCTAACTGTTATGCATAAACCCTTTATAGTACAGGTTCATGGTGGTGGTAGAACTCCCAGTTGGTTGTTCACCTTGGTACCAGGTGTCCATGGCTAACTTGCCTATTAGAGTAGCCATTGTTCACCAGGACCTGGGCGACTCGGTCGAGTTCTGTATGTGTGTCAGCCTAAGAGTAGCAGTGGGAGAGGGCCTTGTTGACGTAAGCTTTAATAGTGGAGGCCTTGTACCTGGTAGGGCATCCACTGTCCCCATTTAAGCATAAGCCAAGGTTAGTAGGCTTAATGTAGACACTGGTATCGAAACCGGTAACGTTGGGAAAGATGAGTATATCAAGAAATGGCAGCCGTCCATCGTTGTTACGCTCCACAGTAAACTTCAGGGAACTGCACTCCTTAAACGTCCTGCGAAGTCTCAATGTCCTGGGTAGAAGAGGCCATGACAGAACTATCATCTATGTATCTCACGTACACGTCTGGACGACCTATCTGTAGGAAAACCCACTCTTCAACAACTCCCATGTAAAAGTTGGCAAAGAGCACACCAAGGGGAGAGCCCATCGCTACGCCATCCTTCTGTATTTACATATGGCCCCTGTGGGTGGTATGAAGGGGGGCTTCTCCGTATGTATTTCAAGCAGGTTGCAGAGGACCTCCTCCGGGACGTTCAGGGTAGGAGTAGATTGGTCCCTGTAGACTCTCCAGGATCAAGTTGATGGTCTCTCCAACAGGTACGTTTGAAAAGAAGCCATGGTGCCACTGCTGGTCTATCCTTTCAGCTTACTGAGGAACTTAGCAGAAGAGGTGACGTTGTACTTGTCCAGAACATAAGAAATCAAAAGGCTGTTGAGTCTTTTTGCCAGGTGGTAAGTTGGCATTGGGCATTGGCTAATAATAGGTCGGAGTTGGTTGCCGTTTTTATGTGTCTTTACATTACCATACAGGTAACCGGGGCTAAGATCCCCAGTGATGGTCTGGAAGTGGACGGCATTTGTGACTGCATTGATGGTCTCAATAGTTTTATTAGCTTCTCTCTGGTTCTCCTCTATGGGGTTGTAGGAGAGCTTTTCAAACTTGGAAGAATCCCCTAGTATCAGGTCGAGTTTCCTGTGATACACTTCCGTGTCTATTAAGACAAACGCAGCAGTCTTGTCAGCTCTCCTCACAATCACATTGACCTCCTTCCTCAGCTCCTTGGCTGCCTCCCTCACGTCACTGGAGACGATGCCACTGGTGTATTGTCCACAATCCATAAGATCTTGAGCCAAGAGCAGGAACTGGAGGTCATCAGTAGTTCTTAGGGCTCTTTGTTCTTCATGACTGAGGATAAAGTCGATTGAAAGTTTGACGTCTAGCCTCTTGTCTGTGGGTTTGGGGCTTCTTATGAAGTTACATTTGAGTCCAATCTGGAGGATTTCATCTTGGGTGGCACTAGGGGTATAAGAGAAAATATTTATATAGTCCTGCTTGGCTTCAGGTATACGAAGTTTGACTTCATTAATATCAATAAGCTTCTTGTGAATAGTTCGCAACATCTTAGCACAGTCACGGTCCTTAAGGGAGCAAATAGTCTGGGGGATGATGTCCGGGTATGCAAAGCTGTTTAGGGCAAGGTAAACAGCTTCTTCTTGACGGTCATCTTCATCGTCCTCAATAGATGCCTCACTGGTAATGTTGGCATCCTCGAGGGTTAGTTTCTACATCTGATGTGTAGGGATTCCTTTTGATATTTTTCCTCCACCAGGTGGGTCAGGTGCTCCAAGAGTTTTACTTTCACCTTATACTTGTTGCATAGTTATCCGTGGAGGAGGGTCATTTGGTAGGCACTGGTCCTTGGGTCATCTCGGGTTGAGGGGTCGTGCAGTCTGAATTTTGTATATTTGGGTAGTAGACCCTCTTTCAGGCAAGTTTTGTTAAAAACAATGGCTGTTTCTGTTGCGTTGATCTTATTCTTTGTCTTCTCAGGGGTTCTTATTATCTTCTCAGGATTGGACAAAAATCCTCCAGAATTGGACAAAAGTCATCCTTCATGGTGGGTAGTCAAGTTCAGGAATACTCGGCTAATCAAAGTTTTAATGTAAAGTTCACATGTTAGGTAGAACTTACAAGTCACGTAAACTGATAAAGTAAACAAGCTACGCGTTTCGGGAATGCTGTCTCCCCTTCCTCAGGCTTGACTGGTGGAAACAATGATAACTACATTCTTTTATATGGAAATTCTGGCTTAAGCAGTCTGAGGATGAGAGATAGCACTCCCAAAACGCGCATCTTGTTCACTGCATTGGTTTACCGGTCTTGTAAATTCTACCTAACCTATAAACTTTACATCAAAACCTTGATTAGCCGAGTATTCCTGAAATTGACTACCCACCATGAAGGAAAACTTTTTCCAGATCCTGGATGACGTTTGCTCAACCCTTGTACCTTTTTTGCAAAAGATACTAACGGAAATTTCTTTTTTTTTCTTGCAAAAGATGAAAATAAAAATATTCTTTTTCTCCTTTTCGTAGAATATGAAAATCAAAATATCTCTTCTTTGCAATAGATAACAAATAAAATATTTATTTTTTTGCAGATCCAAATTAAAGTGCATATTTCTGCACACATCAAAGAATTACAATACCTCAAATTCCAATAAAACTCAGAAGAGTATTCGCAATATTAAGGAAAGCAAAGTTTTGGGAAAACGTTATTTGATGAACTTCAAAGTGATTAAGAAGTCTGATGCTGACTTCTTGCAATAAGCAATTCCTGTTTTAAGGATTTCAGGTTTATTTTAAATCACAATATGTATATATATATATATATATATATATATATATATATATATATATATATATATATATATATATATATATATATATATATATATATATATATATATATATATATATATATATTAAACTTCCTGCTAATGGTTTTATGTTGAACAGGCTGACATAAGTCTGTCTTTATACTTTATAAGTGAAAGATCTTACATCAATTGTTCTTTACTTCCCTTGTAGTTCATCTATTTGCTTAGATTTTTTTTCTCGCTGGACTATTTTCCTTGTTGGGAACCTTAGGTTTATAACATCACTCTTTTACAATTAGGGTAGTAGCTTAGATAATAATACTAAGATAGAGTAGAGAAGAGCAAGAATGCGGCAAAGGAAGAAGTGTTTGG
>NC_090756.1:45122728-45152728 GCF_036898095.1 Palaemon carinicauda | reverse complement strand
TATTAAGAACAGTAACAACATTAAATTAGATTTTTCATAAATAAACTATGAAAACTTCAAAAAAACAGGAGAAAGAGAAATAAGATAGAACAGGGTGCCCAAATGTACTCTCATGCAAGAGAACTCTACTCCAAGACAGTGGAAGACATAGTACAGAGGTTATGGCACTGCCCAAGATTAGAGAACAATGCTTTGTTTTTTGGAGTGTCCTTCTCTTAGAAAAGCAAGTTACCATAGCTATAGAGTCTCTTCTACCCTTACCAAGAGGAAAGTGGCAACTGAATAACTACCTTGCAGTAGTTAACCCCTTCAGCAAAGAAGGATAGTTTGGTAATCGCAAAGAAGGATAGTTTGGTAATCTCAGTGTTGTCAGACATATGAAGATAGAGGAGAAAGTGGAAAGAATAGGTCATACTAGTCGGTGTATGTGTAGGCAAAGACAAAATGGGCCTTAAACAGAGTGAGAGAGAGCTATTGTAGTACTGTCTGACTAGTCAAAAATACCCAATAACTCTCTAGCGGTAGTATCTCAACGAGTGGCTGGTGCTCTAGACAAGTGAATTGGCCTTTCTTTCCTTACCAGAATCTGGACTAATACAAAAGTTAAGTTTGCTGGCTTTGCTGAGCCAGAAGGTAGTCTTTCAGTAGCTTCCCTGCCCCACTTTCTGCTGGAAGGGAGTTCGAGTCCAGCTCAAGCTCGATAGTTCTAATTGCAACCTCACCGTCCTTGTGAGGTAGAGACGGAATTTGCGAGAGCTTAAAGGTCTACGTGCTGAGTCATTAGCAGCCATTGCCGGGCCCTCCCTGGAGAGGGGATTGGGTGCGGATCATATGTACGATATCCCTACTGTATTCTGGGACAATAAAGGTTACATAAAAACATTTCAACTTAAACGAAAAGAGAGAGAGAGAGAGAGAGAGAGAGAGAGAGAGAGAGAGAGAGAGAGAGAGAGAGAGAGAGAGAGAGAGAGAGAGAGAGAGACCTCATGATACTGACTGGAAACCAGACAGCTGAAAGTATTTCATGTCTATTGTAACAATACTGTCGCTTTGGAATCGCTTCTGGAAGATTTATCTGAACCGGATGCTGTCATTCAAAAGGGTTTTCTGGACAACTGATTAAATTCTTTTCTTTCTTTATATCTTTTCTAAGTCATTGACTCGAAAAACAGGCCTGGGAATGTTGTTATTATTCGTAAGATAGAGATAGCATATCTATTTGTTAATCTGTGTATCTACGTGAATATTTGTTTATCTGCTCATCTAAATATATATCTACTTACCTAGATATTTATTCATCTACCTAAATATCTGTTTATTTATCCATCTACCAAGACATCTGTCTATCGATCTACTTGAAAATGGTTATCTATCTGCTAGATATATATCTATCTATCTACATAAAATATTTGTTTATATACTTAGATATACAGTATATCTATCTACCTATATATCTGTCTATCTATCGACCTAGATATCTGTCTATCTATCATCTGAGATGTTTGTCCACCTTTCTACTTAGATATCTGTCCATATAGTTATCTAGATATCTGTTTATCTATCTACGTACGTAAATATTTTTTTATCTATCTACCTAGATATCCACCTATTTACCTATATATCTATCTATCTACCTAAATATCTGTTTAACTATCTAACTACCAAGATATGTTTATCTACCTAAATGTGATTATCTATCTGCCTAGATATATATATATATATATATATATATATATATATATATATATATATATATATATATATATATATATATATATATATATATATATATATATATATATACTAAATATCTATCAATCTACCTAAACATCTGTTTATGTACCCAGATATCTATTTATCTACCTATATATTTGTCTATCTATCTACTGAGATATCCATCTTCCATGTACCTAGATATCTGTCCATCTTTCTACCTAGACATCTTTCTATCTACTGAAGTATCTGTCTATCTATCTACTTAGATATATGTCTATCTATCCACCTAGAAATCTATCTATCTAGATCTCCCTCTATTCATCTATCTAGATATCTGTCTAATTATCTACCTGAATATCTCTCTATCTATCAATCCTTACATGTATTTGACCATACGGCTGTCTATCATTTTCAGTCTATATATCTATCTATCAAATATTTTCCTGCCGATAAGGAGATTCCATCTCGTCAACGAGATATATATAACTAAATATCTATCAATCTACCTAAACATCTGTTTATGTACCCAGATATCTATTTATCTACCTATATATTTGTCTATCTATCTACTGAGATATCCATCTTCCATGTACCTAGATATCTGTCCATCTTTCTACCTAGACATCTTTCTATCTACTGAAGTATCTGTCTATCTATCTACTTAGATATATGTCTATCTATCCACCTAGAAATCTATCTATCTAGATCTCCCTCTATTCATCTATCTAGATATCTGTCTAATTATCTACCTGAATATCTCTCTATCTATCAATCCTTACATGTATTTGACCATACGGCTGTCTATCATTTTCAGTCTATATATCTATCTATCAAATATTTTCCTGCCGATAAGGAGATTCCATCTCGTCAACGAGTTCCCAAAACCCTTAGGAATTTCGGAGGAGAGCAGTGACCGAACCTACATCGAGATATCAGGAAAAAGGAAAAATCTTAGGAAGACCATATTAACTTCGAAACCAACCGATACTACAAGCACCGGATATCCACGAGAAATTCCCTATCCAAGCGGATGCGTCGGATAATGGGATTAGAGCTGTCTTATTGCTCGACATCAAGGGTCTGGACACCCAAAATATATTATATGATGGCTCCCAGGTCTGGGCACCAAAACTATATTAAACTATGGCTCGTGTCTGGGAACTAATCATATAATATTATATATATTACGGCTGGCAAGCTAAACACCCTCTTGAATTCCACACTCACCAGTTTTCTTTTACATTACATATGTTACACTTGGAAATATTAATACTCGAACTCTGAGACAGTTAAACAACTCCCAGACAGCAATATATAAAACACTGAATATCCAAAGGTCTCTTAAGTACATTCAATACTAAACTGGGTGATTATTCCTAAGACTTATTCAAAACAAACTTACTACGGTTCTTTACAGGATACGAGCGAGGTTGTATAAACACTGATGATTGAAATAATATACTCTTTACAAAAATATATGTATTTTATATAAATTATACCAATTTGAAAGAATTTACATAAAACAAAACAAAATCACTCGAAATATTATGTCTGAGCAAAACATAGATTGAGACAAAAATGTTACGTTCTGAAAATTATATAATAACTTGACTTGTAATATTTAATCTGAATTAACCTTACACTAAGACCAAAGAAATAATACTTATGAAAATTATACAATCACTTATTTTCACTTGAAATTAAATTTGAATACAATATTCAAGTTTGATACTTAATGAAAATAGATAACCAGATCACAATACAAGTATCTTTCTCCTTACTTCAGGGCCGTTAACAAAATCTCTAAGAGAATTTGGATAAGTACTCACTACGTTTACAAAAACCTATCACACCAAAACTTTGATATTTCGCAGAACACTTTTGAAACAATACTCTGAGCTGAATATGAGAAAGAATTGGGGAGATGACAATGACTTAAAGTTGGGACTCTCTATCTCATTTATGCAACCCTGGGGTTGCCTTATATATGAAACTTAGCTACTTCCAGAAGATTCCATGACTGAAGTCTGGTAGCTTGGGGGTTGGGCTAAGGGTGTCAGAGTTACCAAGTATTGCTGTACGCGTACTCAAGCAATGCCAGACAGCTCTCTTCGTCAGCTAGCTCCAAGCACCTTTGTCCCCGAAATAAAAAAAAAGATAATATCTATCTTTAGGTTTTTCAAGAATTCTCCAAAGCAAATTGCATATTGCGTATGCTCTCATAAACATGACACAATACCTCATAGAAATATAACAAAACATTACATAACCCTTGTTTCTATGTTGTATGGTCCCATAACACTCACAAACTGCTTACTAAGACTTCGTAACAAAAATACCTGAAATAAAAAATTTAATTCTTAAAAATAACGTAAATTTACATTTACTGAATTGAACAAAGATTACAATGAATTCACGATGTAAGTCTCATGTAATTTACATAATAAATTTACGTCCACATGAGAAGAACTTATCTTCTGGCTAACCTCTTTTCAATGCATAGGCTATATGAAAACAAATAAAATCATGAATAAACTACTGTATTTACTCTACACTAGACCAGTTATATATATATATATATATATATATATATATATATATATATATATATATATATATATATATATATATATATATATATATATATATATATATATGCTGTGCATTGAACTAGTACTAGTAGGTCAATTGAAGCTATTTCATGAAATTCAACATCATCTTGATACTTCTTCAGACATGTTAGTGTTCTCACCTATTTTATCAAAGTAGTAAACTACAGTAGTAATAATAACGTGTTACCTATTCGTATCAGTTGCACGTAAACATACTGCTAATTACCTGCCCTATGGAAACATGACTTTTTTTCACTTAACCGCAAAAACTTGGATAGAAGCTTTCTAGTTATGTGATGTTATCAATTAGACTCCAAAAAACATAGTTCCTCCCACCTGAATTATTAGTATTTTTCTTCTTTCATTTTCAAGTCACCGTATGAGCAACCAAAATCTCATCTCCAAAATCTCTACTCTATATTAATTGTTCATTACTTCACATACAGTTTATTTATTTCCTAATTCCCTTTCCTCACTGGTCTATTTTTCCCTGCTGAAACCCTTAGGCTAATAACATCTTGCTTTTCCGACCAGGTTTGTAGATTAGCTAGTAATAATGATAATAGAAAAAATAAATAAATAAACATGAGTTACTGAGTAAACCAAAGAATGCAACGAAAGCAACAATCCTATTTACTTCTCAAAGGAAGGAAGATTATAAGATTCAAGCAATGTCATAGGAAGAAGAAATTCCAAAGCTTGGCAGTTGAGGGAAAGAAACAGCCATTGAACTGTTCATTACTAGGCCTAGGCGAGGCTACCATAGAGAAGGAACCGTTTGCTTAAAAAGGTTTTGAACGGTGGTTATGGAATCAGAAACAAACGTGTAAATAAACAAGAAAAATACACAAAGAAACATAAGAGTCATAGGAAAATTAAATTAACTCAGTAATATATAAGAAATCTTCATCATTTCTGGTAACATAAGAAAAGGAACGATATCCTGGCAACCAAATACATGCATCTTTATGAGATTTTTGAGGCATTTTGAAGCAGAGGAGAAGTAGGAGGAAGAGCGAGAGGAGGAGGAGGAGGTAGAGGAGGAGGAGGATGGTGGGTTAAGAAGGGAAAAACTTTCAAGGGGATATTTATGTCATGAAAGAATAATTTCCGAGAACCTGTGGCTTCGTGTGTTCAAGAATAGTTCTAGTTCTAAGGTCTCTCTCTCTCTCTCTCTCTCTCTTTCTCTCTCTCTCTCTCTCTCTCTCTCTCTCTCTCTCTCTCCCTCGCCGAATATCCCCAAGTTTTAGAGCCTTGGATACCAGATAATATAAAAGTTTTTCTTTTGTTATAAGTTTTAAATTGGCAAGAAATTCCATGTATGGTATAAAACGAATGCTCTGTAAGTTACAGAACTGGCCATAAAGAAATATTGTCGTAATCAAGTAACAAGTTTACCCCAACACACACACACACACATACACACACACACACACACACACACACACTCACACACACACACACATATATATATATATATATATATATATATATATATATATATATATATATATATATATATATATATATATATATATATATATATATATATATATATATATATATATTATATACACGCACCATGTGTCAATTGTTACTCACGCGAACTCAAGATGTTTAATCCTTTCTGTTTATAAAATTGATTTTATAGATATAATTGAAAAATTTTACACAACAAAAACGATCAAATATTAATACATTATCTGATGAAATATTAAAAACCTACATTGTATGAGACTTTGGGTTTATTTTAATTTCTTGAAGTCAAATTGGCAAACTGTCAACCGCAATTTGATTTTAACGAATTCTCAAAATGTTCCATAAAGACATGTTTGACCCTATCAAGATCTTGAATTCATCTATTTCATTTTCTAATCTAAGAGACAATATAAACTTCATGAGTTGAAATTATGTTGAACTGGCTGGCATAAGTTTCTTTCTTATAGTTTATCTGTGAAGGGTCTGTTTTAATGTTGTTAATATTCTTATATATTCTATTTCAATTGCTCATTACTTCTCTTGTAGTTTATCTATTTCCTTATTTCCTTTTCTCACTGGGCTCTTTTCCCCTGCTGGCACCCTTGGGCTTATGGCACCCTACTCTTGCAATTAGAGTAGTAGGTTAGCTAATAATAATAAACACTGCATATATAAGAAATGAGACTATAAGAGAGATTAGTCAAGATGTTTTGGGCATGCTCTTCGCACTCCTTAAGAGAGATTAGTTCACCAAACATTTGACTGGGCTCCACCAGGTACGAAGAGAGTTGGAAGACCCAGGACTACATGGTTGAGGACTATGAGGCGTGAAGCAGATGGTAAACGGAGAAGTATTGAAATAAAAGCTCAAGATCGAGACGGCTGACGAAATCTAACCGACGCCCTTTGCATCAATAGGCGTAGGAGGAGATGATGATGGTATATATATAACGAAGTATATCTTATTAGCTTTAAAAAGTATTTATTGTCTAAAAACAACAGAGTTAAACATCTCCATCATAGGAGGGAGCTGGTTTGGTCTGATTATCAATTCTGGTGAAGTAGATATGAACTGATTAAATTATCGATATCACAGATATCTTATGCTTAGTTGATGAAGCAATTTTATCAAAATCTCGGAAGACACCTGCATCCAGTGACGTCCCAAACTTTCACACACTGATGCATTGGTGTTGACGTTTAAGAAAAATGTTACATTGCTGAGGCTGCATTGTGCATCCTGTTTATGATTTTAGTGACTACAGCAAATCCCACGGCTAGCATCTTCATCCAAAATGACATATTACGTCATGTGTTTTAAACATGTAATAATAATTATTTCACTTATTACATAAGCTCGGCCAGCTATCTCAATTTTTAAAAAAAAAATTTAACAACAAGCCAAAACATGTTTACTATGCGTGACTGGATATATGTATTATTCTTTGTTTAACTTTAGCCAATAGCAAACGAGGACGAATGTCCAAATAGGCACATCAAAAAATAATAACAATAATGCATATGAAAAGATATTACCAAAGCAAAGAAAAAAAAATGCATGATAAATAAAGATCATATATATGGTACATTGCTAGCAAATGATTATATGGTACCAAAAAAAACTACTGACATACATATGATTCGGTAACTTGTTAAAGAATAATTGTTACCTTTGTCAGAAACATAGATTAACATAATACGGTAACTAATGAAAATATTTGTTACCTTGGTAAAAATTCATTTTTTTAGTGCACAAACACGAATTCCTGGTACGTACACGTCCCACGGTTTCATATATATATATATATATATATATATATATATATATATATATATATATATATATATATATATATATATATATATATATATATATATAGGGCTGATATATTTTATTAGAAGCCCATAGATTCTGTTAATTTAATTATTTTTTTTTTCTCTTTCGGCTTATATATTTTATTAGATGCCGAGAGAAAAATTTATTCAAATTTTTTTATGTTTTTTTTTTTTTTTTAAATGTATTTTTAACAATGCAATGTAGATAATTTCTTCAATTACATATTACTAGCGTAATAAGAGCTTTTCTTACAAACACACTTTAAAAAAGGAGTTTTGTCTGGACATGGCGAAACGTTGTTTTTGCTTCCTGCTGTGCCGTAACCTACGCCAAACAAGGATGTTCACGGCGATAAATATCATCACCGTGATAACCAGTCCTGCTAGTAGGATGGGGTGAAGAATTTCCTTATAAGTCGGTGACAGGTGGTCCATTTCGGTTAGTTTCATCAACCGCTTGGCAACTTGTCTGTTGTTCGGGAGAGGTAGTGCTGGCATTGTAGAGGTCCACCTGAAGCTCGCAAAGTAGGCTCGTTCTCTGATGAGTGTCCGTAGACCAGTCACCATGGAATTAGGGGAAGTCCCGATACAACCATCTGCTGCAACGAAGATGTGGGCGAAGGACGTGGATCCGTCAGGGCATAATACATTGAAGCCGTCCTTGTCGTATCGTATCCACGAGCCATTGTTCAGTCTGCAATTGAACTCATTATTGTCAAAGGGAAAAAGCTTATCCGGACAATTTTCACTTGTATGGGAGAGAGCACCGTCTAGCACTATACCTAACTCGCAAGAATCCATTAAGTTTTTTATGGAATTCAAATGAGTCAGCTGTACATATTTTTCCATCCATTGCGTCTGAACAATGAGTTAATTGATTTAAGTCTTTAATGACCGTATATGTTTCCTTGTCTGGGGAAATCAATACGTGTCCTGTCAAACTGGATATTACTGGATTTGAGTGATTCGTCATGAAAGTCGGAAATGGTGATATCCTGTAAGATTGCCAGGCATCAGAAGAATCAAAGGGAATTGTAATCCTAATCTTGTTATTATAAACATTTACTGTAATTAGGCTGTAATAAAATTCTAACCTACGTTCGCCTAACAAAGGAACATAGCCTAGTTTATCCCTTCCGTTCTCCAGAATTAACTTTAAGCAATTTATAGGCAACAAATGGGGTGACAATACACCTTTAGTTGCTAACGTGATAGCTTCTACATAATCCTTGGATTTCTTAATGAAATGTGCTATTCTGTTATGTATGTGATCTATCTTTGAATCATAATATGTTAACGTTGCCAATAAATCCTGTACTTCCATAATGTGAATGATATTATTTGAATGTTCATTTACTAAATCCATAATTTTATTGATTGAAGCTAACTGATTCCTTAGTTCTGACATAATCAGTTCATCTTCATGAGTCAAGAACTCAATTTTCTTATTTTGATTACTAATTTTAAGACGATTGTAAATTCCTAAACCTAAACTTGCAACAGACCCAAAGATGTTTGATGCAGCATAAATAAACGGATTTCGTCTTTCTTTATGTTCGTGTCCAACAGTCCACATCAAAAGGTCATAAGCCAAAGATCCTGTCTCATAAGTCTTATTTTTCAAGTCATCAGATAGCATCTCTGCAACTTTTAATGTTGATCCAAGAAAACTCTCTGTAGTCAAATGAAAATGTCTTCTATGCAACTCATCCATTAAGGCAGAAAACCTTGAAATAGCGGTTCTTAAGCTAGTGACATCATTCTCTTGAAGAAAAATTGGTTGCATATTCACTTCTAAAACTACGTCTTCTTGTCTTTCAACTATAGTGCCATATTTGAAATTTATACTTTTAGTTTTAGAGCTCATCCCACACGAGAAAAATGTCTGAGCGAACAATATGACTCCCAACAACAAAAAAATCATCTTGGAAACCTGTAACGAGAAAAAATATATGTAATTACTCCTGTATGAAGAAGAAAACTTTTAATCACATAAAATAAAAAAATTTTCCCTCACTTCTTTCCCTCTCTTTTTCTTTTTAATTTCTTATGTGAGCCAATGGTACTATTCCCTCATCCGTGGGTTGGAATACGTTTTGAATTCTAAACCAATTGGCCGTTAATGTTTCCAAAATGTTAAATGGGCCTTCAAACTTAGGTGTTAGTTTATAATTGAGTCTTTTGCGTATATTGATTTGAATATACACGTTATCACCCACGGTATATGTTTTAGTTGGTTTCGGTGTTTTATCATGATTCCTTTTCATTATGATTTGTGATTCTTCTAAATTCTTTCGAAGGATATCATATCGACTTATACTTGCATTTATACATTCTTTTAAAGGATTTGATAGATTAGTTGTAGGCGTTAATACACGGAAAGGCATTCTAACTGGGGTACCATACAATGCTTCATGCGGTAACATTTTAATTGATATATGATATGAATGATTCAGAGTACTCAGTGCCGCCGGTATTGCAATATCCCAGTTGGGGTCTGATCCCCCTAGTGTTACTCTTAGTATATTTAAAATTTTCCTATTTGCTCTTTCCACTAACCCATTCGACTCTGGGTGATATATCATGATATTTATTTTCTTTATTATGAGGAATTCCAACAATGAGGTAAGAAAGTGATTATTAAATTCACCACCCGAGTCTGAGATTATCATGTGTGGAATTCCATGTTTACAAATGTAACACTCGCAAAACTTCCTAGCGCATTCAATCGCAGTTTTAGTTTTAAGCGCTATTAGTTCTGTATATCGAGTTAAATCATCTATAATTACTAAGAGGTGCTTATTTCCTCTGTCTGACTCCTAAAATCCTGTTAACAAATCTAAATGTATTCTTTCAAAGGGTTGATTGGGCACAGGATAAGCTCCTAGGCTAACAGGCGTTTTCGTATGCCCTTTGTTTTTCCTGACATGTGCGACAATTAGCTATGTGTCTTTTTATATCCGTAAGCATCGTATGCCAATAAAACAATGATTTGGCTTTCTGTGACATTAATGAGAACCCCGGGTGTCCATGTAATGGATTTGAATGCAACCAATTCAGGACAGTGGAAATAAGTGAGATTGGTACTACTACCTGGTCGTTAGTTACATGTGGTGTATTGGGGGTTTTTCTTGTCACAGTCATACACAGAATATTTTCATTGATTATATAATTCTGCTGCTTATACTTTATATATCCCTTTTCCTTATGATTGCCTTTCAAAGCATTTATAATTATTTCTATTTTCTGATCTTTTCTTTGCTCAGTCTGTAACAATTCAGCGCTCCAGCCTAAATCTTCTTGTTCAGATATCGTTTCAACAATAGGCATGGATGTTGATAAATCTATTAATTCAGCTAAAGGCTCCGTACAAGATGACACGGGGTTGCGTGATAATGCATCCACAATGATATTTGCTTTCCCAGGTAAATACCCGATTCTTGCACCAAAATCTTGAATGATCAAATGCCACCGAGTTCGTTTAGGGCTTTGGTTGAAGCCTTTAAAGAACTCTGTTAGTGGTTTATGGTCAGTAAGAACCTTAACGGGATAACCGTAAATTATGAACTTAAAATGCACTAGTGAATTAACAATAGCTAGCCCTTCCTTGTCTATTACTGCATACTTACTTTCGGAAGTTCTCAATTTTTGAGAATAGAAAGCTATCGGGAAAAATTGTTTATCATATTGCTGAAGCAATAGCCCTCCTACTCCTAAGTCTGAGGCGTCTGTTGCAATGAAGAATTCCTTACCGAAGTCAGGAAATTTTAAGATAGGAGAACTACACAGTTCATCTTTCAAGGTATTAAACGCCTGTTGATGTTGCTCAGACCATATGAAATCTACGCCTTTCTTCGTAAGATCAGTTAAAGGAGCGGCTATTATTGAATAGTTGCGTATAAAACGCCTGTAGTATCCACTAAAACCCAGAAATTGTTGTATTCCCTTGACTTAAGTAGGTATGGGAAAATTACGTATAGCCAACACCTTATCATGGACTACTTTAAGACCTTGGCATGACACCATGAAACACAAATATATTAATTCTGTTTTGAAAAACTCACACTTACTAATCTTTACCCTTAAGTTATGTTGTCTTAATCTCTGTAGTACTAGTTCTAACTTACGTAGATGTTCTTCTAAGGTGTTGGAAAAGATTACAAGATCATCCATATAGGCATGCAATATATCCCCTAACAAGTCTCCAAACACTATGTTAATCATTCTTGTAAATGTTATAGGAGCACAACGTAAACCAAAAGGCATCCGTAAAAATTCATAATGTCCCCTGGCTGTGCTGAAGGCTGTGTATGGGATACTATCTTCTTCTAATGATATCTGGTGAAAGCCTTTAAGTAAGTCCAAAGTGGTAAAATATTTATTCTGACCTAACAAAGACAAAATATCGTCAGTACATGGCACTGGGAATCAATCAGGGATCGTCTCCTCGTTGAGACGACGAAAGTCAACGCAGATACGCCATGTTCGATTTTTTTTTTTTGGTACAACTATTAAAGGAAAATTATAAGGACTGTTTGATTTCCTAATGACTCCTTCTTCTAGCATTTTACCTACTTCATCATTTTTTTCATTCTGGAATTTCATAGGGAGTCTGTACGAGGGTACATATATAATTTTCTGCTTGTCCTTTAACCTTATTTGATGCTCGATCACATCTGTTTTTCCTAAGGATCCATCCGTAGTGGAAAAGACATCTTGATATTTAGTTGAAAGTTCAAAGATTTTCTGCTGAATTTCTTCATCTTGAATGTCCTTACTGATTTTATTTTTAATAGATCGCAAAAGGGATTCATCCGCAACTGATTGAGAGTGATTGATTTCAGCAACGGTAAGAATACAATGTTTATAAACTTCTACATCCAAGATATGTTGATTTTTGTGAATTACTAAAGTTTTATTTAAATGATTACAGACTTCAATATTACATTGTTGATGTGAGCCTACTGTATAAATAGCTTGTGTGACAGACAATCCGTTAGTTTTCAAAGTGTCGGAAAAGATTAATATTTCAAATCCCGGTAATGCTTTCTTTATTTGCACTATTAAACTCGAAGGTACATTTGGTTCGATAGATTGCGTGCAAGATGATATTACGGGTGAACGAGAATTCTGCTGGGTCGCGTACATTATTTCCTTATTAGTGAGACAAGTTACTGGTTCTTCAACGTACGTTATGGTTACATTTGTCGTCTCCTTTTTATCCAAAACTGATTTTAAGGTATTAGAAGACTTATAGAATTTCCCTTTTATATACACGCCGTACTTGGCAGGGGCTAAGATAATGTTTTGATTTCCCATAGATGGGTATCCTATAATTACAGCTGGATACACATTAATGTTTTTTACAACAACAAATGTATCGGCAAACATGCGTTTACCGACTTTGAACTAAATATGAGTTATGCCTATGACATTTAATTCATTATTTCCTATACCCGAGAGTCTAATTCCGGATTTTTCAATCGGAAAGTTCGAAAACAACAAATGATGTGTCTTCAAATCCTTGATATTACGTGGACTACCAGAGTAAAAAAATAACGTAAAGGATTTGTGTTCTAAATTTACAACATATAAGGTTGGTCGTAACTCATTTTGGCTTATTATTGTATGAATGCATTGCAAATCTACGGGAGCATGCACTGTTTTACTTAATTCGGCCGTGTGTTTCATTGGAAAATCTATTGTCTCACAATTATGTGATGAAACAATAGATTGATTATTCAATACTATTGATGTTGACATGAATGACCTTGACCCAACATCACTCTCTTCCCCTCTGGAGTTAACTATGTGGTATTTGCTTTGCTCTGCACATTCTGAAAATTAGTCTGACCTTGTGAGGTCTGGTTTGACGACCCACGCTCAGCGATATTCGAAGAAGTGTTTATTTGCTTTGGACTCTGAACTACATTGACATTTGGTTGTTTCTTCTTATTGTTAAAATGAGGATTTTTCTTTATTTCCATATGGAACTGACTGTGGAATTGACTGTGTATTTCTGGGATTTTGTTGTGTCTTACGCTAGTAATATTGACTGTATGAATGAGTTGCACTATTATGAATTAAGTAGAATTTCGTTCTGCAGTCCGCGCTTAAGTGACCTTGACGTTTGCAATTATAACACGTCATTCCCGCTACTTAACTACTAACTATGTTCACTGTTTTTGGCTTTGTTTCATTCTTTGCAAAAACTTGAGTTAACACGGCATCGAGATCTGGACACTTGGACATGTGTTTCTTTATATGTTTATATACATCCAATTCCGTACTTGCAGGCGTTAACTTCTTATCAAAACACCGCTCTAAAACTTCAGGCAACATAAGTGGCATGCAAGTTAAATACATTAATCGTAAAAAATCTTTCACGGAGATGTTATCCCTAGTAACCCAAGTGGAATTACCTAAAATGTCCTGATATTCATTAAGCCTATCAGCTATGAGAGCTACTCGCTCAATAACATTAAGCCGATTCAAAGTGGCTTGATTAAGTGTATTTCGTAACGTTAATACTACATCCAAGGCTTCCTCACCCCCATAGACCACGCGTAACCTAAATTTGAAATCATCCCAGGTAACTGCTTCTTGAAATGAAACAACTTTTAACTACGCACTCGCATCCCCCTTAGAAAAATCTTTAAAACTTTTAGCTTCTTGTAATTGTAAAAAAGGGTCTACGATTTGTTTGGCATTTAAATGGGCATCGACGGATGAAATCCATGACTCCACATTTTGTGGCAAGAACCCGTTGACCCGACCCTGAAAAGGAAGGATTGCTGACCTGGCATTTACAAGCGTCACAATTGGAGGAGGATTAGTCTGGCCTACGCCACTAGGTTCAGGGGTAGGGCTCACAGGGGGAGTCATGACTGCTGTATTTCTTTTCCTATCTCTTCGACCCCTTGCAATTCTATCAAAATATCTATATGAATACAGACGTCCACTGAGTAAACGCATATGCGTAATAAAATTCCACAAACAATGTTTCTAATCCCAAGACATTTTTCCCGAGAATTTCTGAAAGAAAAAGGAATTAGCACAAAGAGAGAAAAAATTCCAGATGAGAATTCGGAGTTGAACACAGTTTCCTTTAATGAAAGGAAATAAAAGAATAGCAAATCACTCACCCCAGTAATAATCGACTAACGACTCGTGATAACTACACTTCACTGCCTAAACTGGAATGAATTCAAAAATTTGTACTTAGCTTATATATGGTTCTGTGTGATGTCGACACATCCTCTCTCTCTCTCTTGATGTTTTATTAGTGATGTATCGTTCGAGTTTCTGTTGAATGTAGTGCTTCCTGGATACATTTTGCAAAAGTTGAACATCAGTCCTTGGGTTTCCTAGGATGTTGATTGAAGATCTAGTTCATTGGTTTGTATTCATAACATTCATTAAATGTTATATATTTCGATGGACTATATTACTTAGTCAAAATTGTAGATACATATGGATAACGTTGAGTTCTTGAAGATCTTTCTCTGGTTCTACAGCTTTTATTTTGAAGTCTTGAAGATCTTCCTCTAATTCTTAGAGTTTAATATTATAGTTACTTGAAGATCTTTCTCTGTTTCGTAGAATTTAACCGCTGCTACCATTTATAGGTGTGTTACCGCTGCCACCATTTATAAGTGTGCTACTTTTATAAGCACACATTTAGTATGTGTTGTTTAAGATGTGTAAAGCTGGATAACGAAGCATATCTTATTAGCTTTAAAAAGTATTTATTATCTAAAAACAACAGAGTTAAACATCTCCATCATAGGAGGGAGCTGGTTTGGTCTGATGACCAATTCTGGTGAAGTAAAGGTATGAACTGATTAAATTATCGATATCACAGATATCGTATGCTTAGTTGATGAAGCAATTTTATCACAATCTCGGAAGACACCTGCATCCGATGACGTCAGAAACTTTCACACGCTGATGCATTGGTGTTGACGTTTAAGAAAAATGTTACATTGCTGAGGCTGCATTGTGCATCCTGTTTATGATTTTAGTGACTACAGCAAAACCCACGGCTAGCATCTTCATCCAAAATGACATATTACGTCATGTGTTTTAAACATATAATAATAATTATTTCAATTATTACATAAAAACAAGTTATAAAAATGTGCATAATTCTCTCTCTCTCTCTCTCTCTCTCTCTCTCTCTCTCTCTCTCTCTCTCTCTCTCTCTTTATATATATATATATATCTATATATATATATATATATATATATATATATATATATATATATATATATATATATATATATATATATATATATAAATATATATATATATATATATATATATATATATATATATATATATATATATATATATATATATATATATACACCCCAAAATCCGCATGTTCTTCATCTAGTTAAAAAAAGCAACTTCTCTGAAACTTCACTTATTTATAGCGTTATGCAAATAGCCATATTTGCCTACCGCGAAAGCAACCTAAGTTACTATTTACTGTAGTAATTTCCAGCAGTTGTAAACATGTGATCACAATCATGCACGCTAATGACATCATCATGGCGGGGAAACATTCTCTTTAGTCATGCGAGACTATAGTTATGAAGGTGATGTGGAATTTTAAATTGTTTGATGGAACATTACCACATATTTTAATAGATAGAACACTACGAAGTTCTGCTTTCTGAATTCTAAAGTTTTATTTGTGCTGGTGAATATATTTTTTTTTTAATTGCATTTTTTTTTTGTGTGTGTGGGAAAGTTGCCAGTGTATGAATTCTTGTTAGATTTGAAGCAATTATCCTGTAAAGTGAAATACTTTACAACAGAATAAACATAAAATGCTGGCAATTCTTTTGATTAGTGGACGAGATTTATCAAAATAAGACTTGTTTATTTTTAACAGGTTTAATTTCTTCATAAATTACGAGTTGATATCTTCGTAAAAGCAGAGGCCTAATGGATCATAATTCGAAACTCAATTCGAGTGAGTAAAGATTTAGATAAACAGATGAATACGAGTCGATAGATAAGAGAAATGCCAAAAGGTATTCAAGAACACGCCTGGCCTGATTTATCTCTCTGTTTTTCCGCCTTTTCCTATTCGTGAGAAGAAGAGGAAAAAGAAGAGGAAATGGCAGATAGGGAAAAATCAACTGATATTTATTGTCTCCTTTTGCATTTCTTCCTGTGAAATATTTGGAAAATATGAGATAACTGAGAGACCGAGAGTACAGTTTTAGCAGAATTAATCTGATTGATATAAATTTCATCAAAGTGTTTAACGCAATAGCTATACTAAGGATGATTTCTCTCTCTCTCTCTCTCTCTCTCTCTCTCTCTCTCTCTCTCTCTCTCTCTCTCTCTCTCTCTCTCTCTCTCTCTCTGATAATTAATAAAAAATAAGATATAAATATATAATGACTCCTATATCAAAAGTAAGCTGATGTTCTTTTCAGGCCATGTAAAGGATTATCTAAAGGTATTATTCAAAATTTTCTTCATAATAACTGATTAATCATTCGGTAATGTTTACAGACAATATATATATATATATATATATATATATATATATATATATATATATATATATATATATATCTATATATATATATATATATATATATATATATATATATATATATATATATATATATATATATATATATATATATATATATACATTCATATATACATACATATATATATATATATATATATATATATATATATATATATATATATATATATATATATATATATATATATATATATATATAATCAGCGTCTATGGCCCCTATCCAATGAAGCTAGGACCAGGGAGTCTGACATTTTGATGATCAAAAGAAAATATCAATCACTTATATAAAAAAAAACTTTCAATAAAATATGTACCATAGGGTATAGAATAATACCATCAGGTCTATGTATTGTGTTTTATAATATATATATATATATATATATATATATATATATATATATATATATATATATATATATATATATATATATATATATATATATATATATATTAATATATATATATATATATATATATATATATATATATATATATATATATATATATATAAATATATATATATATATATGTATATATTATATATATAGATATTAATATATATATATATATATATATATATATATATATATATATATATATATATATATATATATATATATATATATATGTATATATATATATATATATATATATATATATATATATATATATATATATATATATATATATATATATATATTTATAGTTTTATATAGATACATTTTATATATATATATATATGTATATATATATATATATATATATATATATATATATATATATATATATATATATATATATATATATATATATATATATATATATATATATATATATACATATTATATATATATATATATATATATATATATATATATATATATATATATATATATATATATATATATTATGAAACGCAATACATAGATTTGATGGTATCATTATATACTCTATGCTATATATTCTATCGAAAAAAAGAAACATATTTTTTATAAATGACTAATATTATTTTGAATCATTAAAATATCATAAATCCTTCCTCATTTGGATTTTAATTTTCAAAGCCATGTCACACATATGTAGATTTCATTGCAATAAAGGTTTGTTTTAGTGAATGGAATTTTATGGAAATATATTTCTTTATCATAAAAAATATGATTATTTAAAGATATAATTTATCATCCGTGAGAATTTTTTTTTTGATAAATTACTTTTATATATTCTTTCACTTTTTCCAATTTAGTAATATGGTTTATTTCTTAAATATTAAGTAATAATATTTCACTTTTGTTTCTCTTCTGTTTTTTGTTCTTTAGGGCTGCTGCAAAAGAGGACATCTATTTGTGAAGTTAGTTAGTTAGTTATTATTATTATTATTATTATTATTATTATTATTATTATTATTATTATTATTATTATTAAAAGCTAATCCACAACCTAAGTAGAGGAAAGGCAGGGTGCTATAAGCCAAAGAACTCCAGGAGGGAAGAAAGCTCAGTAAGGAAAAGAAATAAGGAAACATAGAATAGCAACCTCGTGTGTACTCTTAAGCAAGTGAACTGTAACCCAAAACAGTGGAAGACCTTAATACAGAGCCTATGGATCATAGTGAATTTTGAGTCAGAGCCCGTGGTTAGGTCATTTACAAATTTCCAAAAAAAAAAAAAAAAAAAAAAAAAAAAAAAAAAAAAAAAAAAAAAAAAAAAAAAAAAAAATCACAGAGGTGATATAAGTTTGCAAATAGTGTAAAAAGGTCTCTCTAACTTTGATGATTTGTAGATAATGTGAAATCACTGTTATTACATAACAAATTATATTTGTCTGTACTTTACCATGTCTCTCACTGGAGAGGGTATATTTCACATTGATTTCAGATCATTCGAAATGCTGACTTTGTGGCTCTCTCTCTCTCTCTCTCTCTCTCTCTCTCTCTCTCTCTCTCTCTCTCTCTCTCTCTCTCTCTCTCTCTCTCTCTCTCTCTCTCTCCTATGCCAATCATTGCAAAATAAATTTTTTATGAAATTTTCTTCTAGTACTGAAAATTATAACAAGGAATTTACTTCAAATCTCTCTCTCTCTCTCTCTCTCTCTCTCTCTCTCTCTCTCTCTCTCTCTCTCTCTCTCTCACGCAAAATAGATAAAATCAATTACACTTCTTGCATACGACGGAAATGATATTTCTTTTTATTTTGAATTTATATAAAACTTGAATGGAATTTTTTTTCCTTGGCCTTTTGCAGTAGCAAAATCGCATATGAAGGACCGCCCGCTATTATCTTCATCTTCGCCAGTGCCAGATTAAATATGACACGGAAGGAGAAGAGAAGGTGGATAATAAAGAGAAATTAATAAATGAGAATTAGGGTCGTATTTTTCCATTACGTTTTTCTATTTACATGCTGTTTTCTTTGCGTTCTGTTGAAAAAGGAAATGGTTGAGCGGATTTTGTAAGAAAGGGTTTTCAGTTATATATTAAATCATTTTTTTTTTTTTTACCAAATTGTTCTATTTCAAGATGGATCCGGATGAAGAATTTTCGCAAAGCGGGAGAAAATGAAAACTGAGAGAGAGAGAGAGAGAGAGGAGAGAGAGAGAGAGAGAGAGAGAGAGAGAGAGAGAGAGAGAGAGAGAGAGAAGAGAGAGAGAGAGAGAGAGAGAGAGAGAGAGAGAGAGAGAGAGAGAGAGAGAGAGAGAGAGAGAGATTCAATAATGCGAGGAATAGAAGACAAGGATGGAATGAAAAAAGAAAACAATAGTGAAGTAAGGATTATACCAATGGAGATATATATAAGCAAAAGGAATGATACTTTATAGGATTTAATTGTGGCATATGTACTGACTAAATATATATATATATATATATATATATATATATATATATATATATATATATATATATATATATATATATATATATATATATATATATATATATATATATATGAATGTATACAGGAGTCTTTAGTGTAGAGCAAAGAGGAGACTTTGTCACGCACTACTTGTTCTTGCTGGAGGGAAACCTAAACCAAAAAGAGAAAGTGAAATGGTGAAATGGATTCAACCTAACAGAAAGGGTGTAAACAGATAGAGCCCAGTCAGGGAGAGGAAGAAGAAAGGGCGTGGATGGACAAAGGGACAAAGAGCAAGATTAAAAATAAATAAATGAGAGTCACAGAAAAGATGAAAAAACAGAGATAATTATTATTAATATTATTATTATTATTATTATTATTATTATTATTATTATTATTATTATTATTATTATTATTATTATTTGCTAAGCTACAACCCTAGTTGAGAAAGTAGAATGCTATAATCCAAAGAGCTCAAACAGAGAAAAATATCCTAGTGAGGAAATAAAAAAAGGAAATAAATAAACTACAAGAGAAGTAATGACCAGTTAAAATAAAATATCGCAAGAACGGTAAAACAATAAAAAATATCTTTCATACATAAACTATAAGAAAGAGAATTACGTTAGCCTCTTCATCATCAAATAAGATATTTTGGAAATCTATTAAAGCAGAATTTAGAATATTAGAGGCTTTTCTGTTTCCTGGAATTGATTTGCATAGATGATTGCTAATTTATTAGGTTGATGAATATTATCACTTCAAAGTACTTCAAAAAGTCAAATTTGAAGCAAATATTTTTTATGTTGAACAGGCTGACATAAGTCTCTTATTATAGCGTATATATGACAGATCTGTTTTGCTATTGTTCTAAAAATATATCACTTCGATTATTCATTATTTTCCTTTTAGTTTATTTATTTTCTTGGTTCCTTTCTTTACTGGGCTATGTTCCCCTGTTGTAGCCCTTCGTCTTATAGCATCTTGTTTTTCCACCTAGGATTGTAGCTTAGCTAATAATAATAATAATAATAATAATAATAATAATAATAATAATAATAATAATAATAATAATAATAATAATAATAATAATAATAATAATAATAATAATAATAAGCCCAAGGCCTCCAACAGGGATATATAGCCCCGTAAGGAAAGGAAATAAATGATGGATATAAGAAGTAATGAACAATTGAAATATTTTAAAAACAATAATAATATTAAAACAGATATATCATATATAAATTATAAAACGACTTATGACTGGGTGGAAATGTCCAATAATTTCTGAATGAAAAGGATGGTCAGAATTATGAAAAACCTTATGCAATATGCATAATGAACTAATTGAAGGGCGGTGACAGAGGTTAATATCTAGATCAGGAATAAGAAATTCGATAGACCGTAAGTTCATGTCCAACAAATTAGATGAGAATCAGCAGCTGAAGACCAGATAGGAGAACAATACTCAAAACAAAGTAGAATGAAAAATTTAAAACACTTGATTGATCACTGAAAATCACCGCAAATCTTATAAAAGACTTTCTCAATAAGACGATTTTTTTTTTTTAATTAAAAAATACATTGACCTAATGTGTAAATTTGCCGTCAGGAATCACACCTAAAATTTTCAAAGAGTTATACAAGTTAAAGAAACATTATCAGTGCTGAGATCCGGATTTTGAGGAGCTAGTGTCCTTCACCTGCTTAATGATAATAATGATAATGATAATTATTGATTGTAAAAAAAATAAGCTTACAAAAACTAGTAAACAAAGAAGAAGAAACAGAATTTCAATTTTCAGTTAAATGTTAAAAACAGTTAGAAATAATCACTGTTATTCACTATAGATCAATATGTAAAATTATCATCTGAAACACGATTAGAAAATGTACAGACAATTGAAAAAATGAATCAAATTAATATATGCAAATAAGATTAGAATTCTTTTGTTCTATTCTCCAGCGGCCGAGATTAAAGGGAAAATTACTTTTAAAGGTTTGAGGTTCACCCATGAATGCCAGAGGCAAGGGACAGTGATAATGCCCTAGCGGCTGACCATAAATATATATATATATATATATATATATATATATATATATATATATATATATATATATATATATATATATATATAAACATATATATATATATATATATATATATATATATATATATATATATATATATATATATATATATATATATATATATATAAATGTATATATATATATACATTTACATATATATATATATATATATATATATATATATATATATATATATATATATATATATATATATATATATATATATATATATATATATATATATATATATATAGATAGATAGATATAAAATTATTAGTGTCTAAGTCCCCTTTCCACCCAAGCTAGGACCAAGAAGGGCCAAGCAATGGCTGTTGATTACTCATCAGGTAGACCTATAGGCTCTCCCAAACCCTTTATATATCACAATTATGGTGAGGTTGCAGACACTAAAGAAACTATCGAGTTTGAACTGGACTCGAACCCCATTCTGGCGAGCACCAGGCAGGGGTGTTTCCAATAGGCCGCCACAACCCTGAATTTAGTGTAGATCACGTCGAGTGGAGATTACAATAGTTTTTAAACCCATACGTTGCAAAACTATCTACAGTAGATATAAAACAGTGCTTTTACTAATTTTATTTCTTTTCATCTTGTTATGATTTCGGAGATTTTTTCATTTGTATTTGTCTACTCTAGAACAATAATATAATTTTCTTAGTCATCTATAATCATAAACTGTAGTTTAAGTGTTGTGGTTGCCTATTGGAAACGTCCTTGCCTAGCATTATGCTGGACGGGAGAACGAGACCCGATCAAGCTCGATAGCTTCTAAAAGTGTCTTCAATTTCCCCATCCTTGTGAGCTAGGAACGAGTCATCAGCAGCAATTGCCTAGACCTCCCTGGTCTGGAGAGAGGGTTTGGAACTAATCATATGAATAGATTGACACAGGCGTCCATGGTACACCCCGCCCAGAGTATGTGCACACTGTCACACTGCATTGTGAGCAACAAGACAGCTACCATAGAAAGAGAGATGGGTAGGTGCTGCATCCATTAACTCGCAGCGCAATTACAGTTTGACAAGCTGTACTTATCCAGGAATTCCTGTATCCAACCGTATAAATGGTTATTCTTAGGTCATTGTCATCTGGTCTTCATGAGTGACCTTTTGAAAAGAATGTTTTCTACTTTCAATGAAAAACCAATAAAACAAATTTTTAAACTTTTATTCCCATAGATTTATGAAGTGGAATAAGTTTCCCGAAATCAACTTTTGGATGCTTCCAAGCACAATGACTTCTTGAATTTTTAGGCTCAAGCACGTGATTTTAGGTCCAATTTCCTCTAATAGGACTTACCTAAGGACTTGTATTGTCCTTGGACTTATCCAAGTGCTGGGGATAAATGGAAGACCTACATTTTCTCCTGACGCCGAGTGTCATGTCAAATTAAGTCACGGAAGTAGAGAGAGAGAGAGAGAGAGAGAGAGAGAGAGAGAGAGAGAGAGAGAGAGAGACCTTCCAAAAATTAGAGGCAAGTTGCTAGGTCTCTCTCTCTCTCTCTCTCTCTCTCTCTCTCTCTCTCTCTCTCTCACTGTGAGAGAGCCTAGCAACATGTGTGTGCTTCTCAGGCTCTGGTTTAGGGGACACATCTCTGCCATTACTTCCTTCCATAATCGTCTCTCGATTTGCAAATTTACCGAACATAAGAAGTCACAAAACCGACTAAACGGAAATTCAATCTTACACACACACACACAAACACACACATACACACACACACACACACACACACACACACACACACACACACACATATATATATATATATATATATATATATATATATATATATATATATATATATATATATATATATATATATATATATATATATATATATATATATATATATATATATATATCACCTTTGGAAGGGTAACAGATCAGATTTGACCTGGAACAACTATACTCAGCTTCGAGCTTTTGCTCAGAGAGTTTATGCCTCAACTGAAAAGGAGTACAATTTAATCATAAAAGAAACCCTCTCTGGTACAACTCAGGAACATAAATGGTGGTCTACCCTTAAATCTGCACTCTTTGGTGTAGATGCAACAGTTCCTCCTTTACTTAAACCAGATGGCTCAGTCGCGCACTGTCCAAAGGAAAAGGCAACCCTTTTGGCTGATGTTTTTGACAGTAAACAGAGTAATGAAAAACTTGAACTTCCTCATTCCTGTTTTCCTGAGGCTAAACTAACTAGTTTAGCTTTTCGATCTCGTGAGATTAAAGCTCTGTTGATGGACCTTGATGCTTATGGAGGTGTAGACCCTAATGGTATTTTTCCTTTGTTTTTTATAAAGACAGCAGATTTCTTAGCTCCAAAGTTATCTGTTATTTTACGCAAGTTAGCAAGAAGAGGAGCTTTTAGCACTTGTTGGAGAATTGGTAATGTTACTCCTCTATGTAAATGTGTTTGTGGTAGCTCAAGTCCCACTGATTACCGCCCAATTTCCATAACTCCCATATTATCTAAAGTTTTTGAACGTCTTCTGGCAAAACGTCTTAATAGGTTTGCTGAAGGTAATCATCTATTCCCTAGTTTGCAATTTGGTTTTCGGAAAGGCCTTGGAGCATGTGATGCCCTTCTTACAATCTCCAATGCAGTACAGAAATCCCTTGATTGTGGTCGGGAAGTTCGTATGATTGGCCTTGATTTTAGTGCTGCCTTTGACCGTGTTAATCATGAGGCCCTTGTTTTCAAACTGAAACAGTTGGGAGTGGGTGGGTCGTTTCTTAGCATTATTACTGATTTTTTAAGTAGTAGATCTCAAAGAGTTGTTGTTGATGGGCACCATAGTGAGTATAGGAATGTGATATCCGGTGTTCCACAGGGTAGTGTTCTTGGCCCATTACTTTTCATACTATATACACATGACATGTGGTTTGGCCTAGAAAATAAGCTTGTTGCATATGCAGATGATGCTACTCTCTTTGCATCAATTCCATCCCCTGAATGTAGATCTGGGGTTGGTGAATCCCTTAATAGAGATTTAGCTAAAATTAGTGCATGGTGCAAATTATGGGGTATGAAGTTGAATCCTAACAAAACTCAAAGTATGATTGTAAGTAGGTCAAGGACGGTGGCTCCTCAACATCCGGATCTCAGTATTGATAATGTTTCTTTAAATTTGTATGACTCTTTCAAAATTTTAGGCGTGATTCTTGACAGCAAATTTACTTTTGAGAAACATATAAGGTCTGTGTCTTCTTCAATTGCACAAAAAATTGGCTTATTGAGAAAGTCTTTTAAGATATTCGGTGATCAATCTATTCTGAAGAAGTGTTTTAATTCTTTTATTCTACCTTGTTTTGAGTATTGTTCTCCTGTCTGGTCTTCAGCTGCTGATTCTCATCTTAATTTGTTGGACAGAAAATTACGGTCTATTAAATTTCTTATTCCTGATCTAGATATTAATCTCTGGCACCGTCGATCAATTAGTTCATTATGCATGTTGCATAAGATTTTTCATAACTCTGACCATCCTTTACATTCAGATCTCCCTGGACAATTCTATCCTGTTCGTAATACTAGGCAGGCAGTTAATTCTAATACCCAGGCCTTCTCCATCATAAGACTCAATACTACGCAGTACTCTAGAAGTTTTATTCCAGCTGTTACCAAGTTGTGGAATGATCTTCCTAATCGGGTTGTTGAATCAGTAGAACTTCAAAAGTTCAAAGTTGGAGCAAATGCTTTTTTGTTGACCAGGCGGACATGAGTCTTTTTATAGTTTATATATAACATATTTGTTGTTGACGTTGTTAATAGTTTATATATGATATATCTCTTTTGACATTACTTTTTTTAGAATGATTTATTGTAAATTTGTTCTCTTCAGTTATTTATTTCCTTATTTCCTTTCCTCACTGGGCTATTTTTCCCTATTGGAGCCCCTGGGCTTATAGCATCATGCTTTTCCAATTAGGGTTGTAGCTTGGATAGTAATAATAATAATAATAATATACTTCTGAGTGGGGATATTTCAACGTGGAAAAAAAGTTTGTATGATCAGCAAAACTACTAGTCAGGACCACCCATACTAGGTTGGTTAGACGAAAATCTCTCACCTTCACCAATCCGCACTGGCCAAATTTGTGATGAAATATGTTGGAAATGGCCAAACCCCAGACATGCATAAGAGTATGTCTGAGGCCTTTGTCCCGCAGTGAAACGGCTGCATTGGTTGTTGCTGTATATATTATCATGAAAATAAATATTTAAGTTCTATATAAATTCACTGAATGAACACATCAACTCACATAAATGTACACGCACAATGAACACGCATTTAAAACCAACGTTTCAAACATTCAAACCATTTGAATTTTGATACATACTACCGTGGTTGAATCAACCGCTCAGTGTTCAATGAAATATTCGCTCATTAACAACTGATCCGAATAAATCAGTTATTTAAGGGTGATATATTCCCTTGACATTGGCATTTATCAAGGCCTAGCCTATAATGCGGCTCTTTGGAATTGTATCTGCATGGAATGATCACATTTACGGGCTTTTAAAAGTGGGAATTGATGTTGATAGGGACATCTGGCAACTATGCAGAATTAGGCCAAACACTGCTACATGGAATATTTCTATCATGTTTTATAGCTGAGTATATAAATGTATAAATTTTAGGTAGATTATTTGTCTCTTGGGTATTGCATTGACATGGAATGATCATTGTGTTCAGGTTTATTGAAATTGGAATTGACATTGATAGAGACATCTAGCAACTATGCAGGATTATGCCACACACCGCTACCTGCAATAATTCTCTCATGTTTTATTGCCAAGTTGTAGATTCGGCTGAGGACGGACTAAACATTACACCGGAAGTGCTAAAGGGAATATCTCCGTTATGTAAATCACAAAGGCTTTATGGGATGTGTGCACTAAGGGTGGAAAATCCCATTTCCCCTTTGCCAAAATCTATTACTTTATCATTTGATCTTTAGATGGTTCTTCTCTCTCTCTCTCTCTCTCTCTCTCTCTCTCTCTCTCTCTCTCTCTCTCTCTCTCTCTCTCTCTCTCTCTCTCTCTCTCTCTCTCTCTCTTTTGTAAGAAAGTGAAATAAACATAAGCCGAATGTAGTACCATGTGCAAACATCAACAACGGTTTAAACATAAAATTTGACATCTTTTAATGAATTCAATATTTCTAGCGAAAGTCCACCAAATATCATCGGTAAGGAAAAACGTTATGTGTTTTCTTTATCTTAGCCGATTGTGTTTATAATATAAATGGTGTTGAAAATTTACAAATTCGTTATTATAACGCTGATATCAATATGAAACTTTTGATGGACTTGCTCTGGTAAATTTGAATCACTTGAAAAAAAAAAAAATAATAGTTGGCATGTAAAGAGTTTAGCAAATTACTTTTCTGTCTATTTTGTTGTGCAAAAAAATGTATAGTTTAATAATAATAATAATAATAATAATAATAATAATGATAATAATAATAATAATCACATTATCACCATAATAACAACAAAAAGAGTGCAAAGTGGAAAGGAATAAAAAAGTAACTTTTACGATAAATTTCACAATAAAACTAAAAATATTTATATTTTGGTGAATCGCGAAAAAGAAACCAAGAAATTTCATATTAGAACATTAGCCTTAAACGAGAGAGAGAGAGAGAGAGAGAGAGAGAGAGAGAGAGAGAGAGAGAGAGAGAGAGAGAGAGAGGGGAACTCGCTCTTATTACTGAGAAAAATCTTGTTTTTCCTCTTCACTTCTTTCATAAAATTTACTACTTTTTCATAAGCAAGATAAGATGTTGTAATAGTATTTATCTATCTATCTGTCTATATATCTATCTATCTATCTCTCTATCTATCGTTGAATTCCATTTTGAAAAGACAGTTCATATTAGGTGTCGACATTCTAAGGACAAAATCAGTCAAATATTAATAAATAAAAATTGGTTTTCTTATGTCCTTTCCTTACTAAGCTATTTTTACATGTTAAGCCATTTTTGGTCTTAGCATTCAACAGGGAAAATAGCCCAGTGAGGTAAGTGAATAAGGAAACAGATTGAATAGCGTGACCGAGTATACCCTCGACCAAGAGAACTTTGACCCAAGACAGGGGAAGATTATGGTACAGTGGCTATGGCATTATTATTATTATTATTATTATTATTATTATTATTATTATTATTATTATTATTATTATTATTATTATTATTATGAAAGGGCTCCAACAGGAAAAACAGCCCAACGAGGAAAGGAAATAAGGAAACAGATTGAATAGTGTATCTGAATGCACCCTCAAGCAAGAGAACTCTAACCCTTAGGACCCCTTTTTGAACCCTTAGCCTAAGGGCCACAAAGGGTCTTAATCAGGCAGTGATTTTGCCCCTAAACATTCCTCTTGAAGATCTGAATTCTCATAAACCTTGGCATTCCTACCTTGTTTGGCTGTGGCATAAGCTTCCCCGTCACGCCAAAAGATAGTTATTACAGTCGTAGTATAAGACTGATTGCGTCAAAATTATCATTTTTAAAAATAGTAGAATGATACGAAGACGGATGTAACACCGATTTCCGCCCCAAAAAGATATATTTTAGAACTTTTTCTCCATTCTAAATCTGTTTTGATAATACTATTTTTTTTTTTATAATACTTTCGTTCACAACACTATCATACATTTTTTTCTTAGATTTACTGGATTATTCCCAAAAATTATAGGTCTTGAAATTTTTTTTTATCCATTCCAGATCTATACATTCACTAAACTATAATACAATCTTAAATTCGAAAATTTGTCTTTTTATCTGTTCATTATCAAACTCAATTAAAGCTGCCAATTCTATGAGAAACTCTCTTTATATATTTCTCAAACAAATGCTACTAACAAATCCTTTCTCTGTCCTCAACAGCCTTTCAGGAAGTCCTCAGATGTTTTCCATAATGTTAAATGGCTATTGATAACGCCCCTACCTGGTGATCGCCAGACTGGGGTTTGAGCCCTACTGGAACTCGTTAGTTTCTTTAGTGTCTGCAGCCTCACCACCCTTGTAAGCTATGGATGGGGGTTTCAAGGGAGCCCTCCCTAGTCCTAGCTTGGATGGAGAAAGAGTTTGGGCGTTGATCATATGTAAATATGGGCAGTCTCTAGGGCATTGTCCTGCTTGCTATGTCAATGTCACGGTCCATTGCCTCTGCAATTCATGAGCGTCCTTTAAACCTTTAAACATGCGAAACCTCCCCAGACATTATTACTGCTTTTCCCACAGTTTAATCCAGTTATAGAAACCCGTCCTCAATTCAGTGGACAGAGAATCCTAGAATAATAACTGAAACCTTGGATTTCATCCCTTGGCTCTTGGGTGAATCATAAAACTCTATCACAAGTAGATTACGTTTTCTATAGTTTCACGAAAAAAAAAAAAACTGCATAAGGAATTCCTTTCATAATTTCAATCACAAGCAGACATGATTTTAAGCCTAACCAAACCAACATTAGAGGATAAAAGCAATTGCAAGCATATTTCACACACCCCACTTGAAGTTAAAAGCAATTAAAAGCATATTTCACAAACCTCTATTGAAGCTAAAAGCAATTACAAGAATATTTCACAACAACACTTCAAGTTAAAAACAATTAAAAGAATGTTTCACAACCCCACTGGAAGTTAAAAACAATTACAAAAATATTTCACATCTATACTTGAAGTGAAATGCAGATAAAAGCTTATTTCACACCAATACTTGAAGTTAAAAGCAATTACAAGCATAACTCGCACCCATACTAAAGATAAAAGAATAATTGTAGAAGCTGTTTATTATTATTTCCAACA
>NC_090756.1:45090228-45102728 GCF_036898095.1 Palaemon carinicauda | reverse complement strand
ATTATAGTTTCGGGGCTTTGTCCACGTTAAACTGTTCCTTCTCAAGAAAAATCTAATCCGACGCCATCACCAACTGTAAATTGAGTCACGGTAGCATAGTTTAAGGGTACACTTTGGCACGCAATTCTGTTTCATTGTTTCTTTTCCTCTCTGGGCTATTTTTTCTTGTTGGGGTCCAAGGGTTTATAGCATCCTGATTTTCCAACCAAGTTTGTAGCTTAGCTAATAATAATAATAACAATAATAATAATAATATTGACTAGCCATGCAGACATAGTACACCCAGGAGAGAGAGAGAGAGAGAGAGAGAGAGAGAGAGAGAGAGAGAGAGAGAGAGAGAGATGAAAACATAAACTTCAAATAGTCTCATTGACGGTTTTAATTGCGTTTCCATGCAAGATGTATTAGTGAGCTAATCGTGACAAAACTGAAGATTACATTTGACTTATAAGTGAATTAATGTAATTGCATTTTGTAATTACATAGAAATAATTAATTCTTAATAGGGACGAAGGATTAAAGCCTTTGTACGAGACTTCTCAGTGAAATTGTTACAAGACAATGTTTTAATTCATCATCATCATCACCATCTCCTCCTACGCCTATTGACGCAAAGGGCCTCGGTGTGGAACCTAGTTGAAAATTTGAACTAATCAGATTGTTTTATATATATATATATATATATATATATATATATATATATATATATATATATATATATATATATATATATATATATATATATATATATATATATATATATATATATATATATATATATATATATATAGATAGATAGATAGATAGATAGATAGATAGATAGATAGATAGATAGATAGATATATTTATTTATGTGTGTAATATATATACCTGGATAATTTTATATATGATTTAAAAAGTTAAAAGTTCGTATTCCCAGAACCACAAGTTCATTATAATCCACCACTTTATTATATTATGCAAATATCCACTGAGGGACATTGAAAGTGAACCGGCTACTTTTTGCTGTAGGAATTTCACGAGGTTATTAATATGGCGGTCGGGAGAAACCACAAATACAGACACACGCTAATGACGTCATCGTGAGATCTTTGTTTAGTCAGGCGAGCAACTATGTTGTTCTTGGGGCGATACAGGAGATTATAAGATAATATTTAAAGTGAGCGTTTAATGATATATTTCGTATTGTTAAATATTTTTATCTATGTCATAATGGAGGTAAGACGTAAATTCGTCATTTTAAACAACTATTTCTAAATTATAAGATTCTGTTTAGTCGGCCGAGTAACTATGATGTTCTCGGCGAGGTAAAATACAATAGGTAACATTTAAAGTAAGCATTATATATATATATATATATATATATATATATATATATATATATATATATATATATATATATATATATATATATATATATATATATATATATATATATATATATATATATATATATTATTATTAAAATCTTAGGTTTTATTCCATAACTGGACTTAAAAAATGTATTTTCCTCTTTAATCATTTTTATACCTATTTGGGAAACGTGAATAGACCGTTGTAAGGTTCGAAAAGATAATAACATTTAGATTTGCTATAATGGGTTTACGTAACGGGTAGGTCTACTGAATATAAGCCTACTTTGGAATCTCTGAATCAGGAGAAATATATTTGTATATATAATGACATTTAATGATAACCAGCAACTGATGAACTTTCTAGCATTTCTGATGTAAAATGGACTGAAAGTTGCTTAACAGCATTAATCAAATATTGCTAACCCTTAGAAGGCTATTATAATTCTCTCTCTCTCTCTCTCTCTCTCTCTCTCTCCTCTCTCTCTCTCTCTCTCTCTCTCTCTCTCTCTCTCTCTCTCTGGCATCGGTAACTCTGAGGGAACTGAGTCAGCATATCCCTCGATATGCCAACATCTCGAATCAGACTATGACAACATATTATCAACGGTACACCTTAGCTTAGAGGCTGTCAACACGAGAGCCCGTGTCTTACATAAGGCAGGACAATCTAAAACGAACGATGAGGAGACTTGAATGTCAGTCATTTTCTTTTTAACACAGATTCTTTACCTCTGCATAGTAGATATTTTCTATTGATATAAACCCTGGAACATATAGTTACATCACTCAAAATTAAATGATGAGAAATAAATCTATTTCTGCATATGTCATCTATTTTGTCTCCATTTTTGTTATGTGTCTGATCTATATTTTCATCTGTCCTGTTTCAATGCCAGAGGTACCTGGGAAAAGAATCGGATATCCTTCGCCCATAATTATTGAAGGAATCGGCAAAACATTCAATATCTGGATTCCTTTCCCCTGCCAACCGTAGATTTCCATTTTCTATCTAGAAAAGAAAAAACGATAATCTATTGACAAATGAATCCGACCATGAAATATTCCACACTCCAGGAAAGGTTTTCTGACAGCGCCTTTGCTGGTATAACATGGGAAGTTCTGTTATACAAAATACAATTTTTGGTGTAATTATTTTCTTGAATTGTTTATTTAAATCTTAAAGGTTTTAAAGGCCACTCATGAACGGCAAAAGCATGGGACAATGACATTGTCTTAGCAGGAGAATGCTCTCGAGACTGACCTTGTATACATATGATCAGCGGCCAAGCCCCTCAACACCCAAGCCGGGACCAGGGATGGCCTGGCAATAGCTGCTGAGGACTCACCGGGTAGACTTATAGGCTCTTCCAAAGAAGGATGGTGAGGTTACAGACACGAGGAACTAACGAGTTTGAGCGGGACTCGAACCCCAGTCTTGCAATCACCAGGCGGAGAAGTTACCAATAGGCCACAAAAACCAACAGGAGATTAATTATTCCCTCCTGATCGGTAACAATTTTTATTTTCCTTTATAAATATTCCTAAGGACAAGGAAACCTTATGATGGAACAGTAGCAATAATATCTAAAAGTTCAGAATTTTGATCATTCTTGTAGAAGAGATTTTCTAAGTGTTATGCCATTTCGAATATGTTATAGATGAATCCGAAATAGATATATGTTATTTGTATTTAATTTCATATTAATTTTAGGAAAGAATAATAAACTTCAAGCAAAAATCTTATGAATGTTTTCTTCTTATGAAATATACAATTAAAAGAAATCAAATCAGCAATTGTTTTCCTCTTATTGATTTTTTTACCATATCTAAATCACATCCCTACATTTAGGGTTGTGGTAGCCTATTGGTAACGTCCCTTCCACTCGGAAACGACAATCACTCAGAAATTGCCCAAACTGCCATGTTGTAGTTAGGAAAGGGGGAGAGGGTGGGAAGGGCTGAATCTGTGTGGGTGTATATCTATCTAAATATTCAGCCGTTATTATTACCAGTTGCGTATACTAGTTTGATGATAAAGTCAATCTTTTGGCAATTTTTAAGAGGGGGAAATTTCGTTTAACCTTAATTTTGTGTACTTCCTGTGCAAGAGGAAATTGCATGAACTGTTAAAGCCAAACTTTGCAGTTGTGGAGGATTAATTTTTGCTTTCATTTTTAATTTTTGTTTTTTGCCAAATCCTGAGAGAGAGAGAGAGAGAGAGAGAGAGAGAGAGAGAGAGGAGAGAGAGAGAGAGAGAGAGAGAGAGAGAGAGAGAGAGAGAGAGGTAGTTAGTGTATTGATTGTTTGTTGTGAGAAAGACTGTTGGTATAAATGAGATTGTTTGTTTATGTTTTAGCTAGGTTAGGACAGTGGTGCAAGTCTTAAGAAATTGATTATTTTGATTTTGACTGCATCTAGAGGGCTGGTGTGACCGCTGGAATATTATTATTGTTCTCTATTACCGGCGTGGAAGTGTTGATTGATTTTCTGAGTAAGTACAGTTTTGTTTATATTTGCTTGTCCGGATTGTGAATGATAGGAACAATTTATTATTTATCTTTGATTATAGTGCGATAGTTTAGTTAGCTAGGAGTGTTCGTAAGTGTTTTCTTTTTTTTAATTTCAGGCCGTGATTCCTCCTTTGAGAGAGATTTTTTTTTTTGTGAATTCACTGTTGATGACTTGGCCTGGAATTGATTATATTTAGACTGCTCTTTGAATCGACGATTGTTGATGACCTGGCCCGTTTACTTCCGATTGCTGTTGATGATGATGATGATGATCTTGACACTTGTGACTCAAGGAGTTGAGCCCATTATGGCAAATTAAGAGACTCCTGTTTACTATATAGTGGTAGTTTGCCTATAAAAGACTGTTGGCCCCTGTATGGACAAAGGTGTCCATTCAGAAACATATAAAATATTTCTGTTTATATTTTTGGTTGTGGTTTATTTTAGTTTTAAGTTTTGTAAGGGTTTATTTGATTGCGGAAGTTTTTTTTTTTTAATGTTTATTTTGTGTTCAGTCGTGATTATTTTTTGGTTTTGGAGTAGAGTTGGTGATTTTTAGTATTAAGTGATTGTTTTAGTATTTGGAAATATAATTTTAAGGTTATGTTTTGTTTATTTTGTCCTTTTTGTCTAAGAGTCTGGTTTTCGATAACGTAAGAGGAAAGTTTGTTTTGTGGAGACAATTGTCTGTTAGAATGATCAAGGGTTTCGGGGTTGCTTTTGTGAGCATCCCGCCACACAGTCAGGTGGCAGTAACGACTTAACATCTACCGTTAGGACCAAGATGTCGCAAAATCATCCTGCTGGAGATTCTTGCCTTTTTTTCCCTTTTATCCTGTTTCTATTTTATGCATTCGTTATGTTTTGTACATACATACAGTATATACATACATACAAAACTTCCCCAATTGATTAAACAAACTCTAATTCTCACTTAATTACCTTTTTCTTTACATATTGCCTATGGCCAACTACTGGATTGCGATTATTCAGTATCTACTTTCCTCTTGGTAAGAGTAGAAGAGACTCTTTAGCTATGGTAAGCAGCTCTTCTAGGAGGAGGACGACACTCCAAAATCAAACCATTGTTCTCTAATCATAGGTAATACCAAAACCTCTGTACCATGGACTTCCACTATCTTGGGTTAGAGTTCTCTTGCATGAGAGTACACTCGGGCACACTATTCTATCCCTTTCCTTATTTTCTTTCCTCACTGGGATATTTTCCTTGTTGGAGCTCTTGGGCTTATGCCATCCTGCTTTTCGAACTAGGGTTGTAGCTTACCTAGAAATAATAATAATAATAATAATAATAATAATAATAATAATAATAATAATAATAATAATAATAATAATAATAATAATAATAATATATAGCTACTGTCGGTGGACAACTAATTTCAACTGTTCCTAAATCTAAAATTTAACACTCATAATTGTACATTAAAAACAGCATGTTACCCAACGAAGTGAAATTCACTCCATTTTAAATATGATTTATCCTTCTGCTTTAGAGGTCAGTCCAATAAAACGATTTCCTCTTCAGCAAAAGTTTCGTACAAATCATGAAGAAGAAAAACATTGTCAAAATAACAACAGTTTGTTACTCAACGATGAAGCAACCGATTGAAATTGGCCATTATTCACTGAGGCTTTGATTCTAATCTCGCTTTCATTTTTGTTTTCGATATCAGAGAGGCTATTATTGCACGGGGTCTTTATAATAGGTAAATTGAGTTTAATGCCTTGTCTATGCATAACTGAAGGGTTTGATTTTCCAATTACTCTGGCATCATGGAAAATCAATTGGTTCATTTTATATCATACATAAACTCTCTCTCTCTCTCTCTCTCTCTCTCTCTCTCTCTCTCTCTCTCTCTCTCTCTCTCTCTCTCTCTCTCTCTCTCTCTCTGTTCGAGTCTGGATGTCGATAGCTTTATTATTATTATTATTATTATCATCATCCAAAATGCAACCCTACTTGGAAAAGCAGTGCTCCACCAGGGAAAAATAGCCCAGAGAGGAAATGAAATAAGGAAATGAATAAACCACATGAGAAGTAATGAACAACGAATATTGAACATCATAAGATGAATAACAACGTCAAAATAGATCTTCCATCCATAAACAATGAAGAGAAACTTTTAAGTAAACAATGGGGTCAAGACAAAGGTCCCCTGAAAAGACCATATTAGGAAAGACCAAAGATCAAGGGACCATAAATGGAAGATTGAAGGAGACCCCATCGAAGATTTCCTTAAGGCGTCTTCCCTCTTCTTCCTCTTTTATCACCACTTCCAAAAACTTATTCCTTATCAGACTTATGGGACCTTGCGGTTTTTTTTTTGGGTGGGGGGGAGGTCTTGAATACCCGAAGATATGAGGTATTAAACTTAATATCGTCTTGATTTTTCCTCATTGTGATGTTTCTCCCTTTTTTTTTTGTCATACTGCCTTTGTTATCAATGATAAATACAGCAATGATGAAAATGAAAATAAAGATATTATATTATTTTTTCATTAATATAATAAAGAACAACATGTCTGGCTATATATATATATATATATATATATATATATATATATATATATATATAATATAATGTATATATATATATATATATATATATATATATATATATATATATATATATATATATATATATATATATATATATATATACATATATATATACATATATATATATATATATATATATATATATATATATATAATATATATATATATATATATATATATATATATATATATATATATAGAGAGAGAGAGAGAGAGAGAGAGAGAGAGAGAGAGAGAGAGAGAGAGAGAGAGAGAGAGAGAGATATTGCTCTCTTGTCACGCTCAGCGGCTTTGCCAGACGTAATACTACTCGGCCTCTCCCCGTATCTCCGGGAGTGAGGATAGAGAGTAGCCATACCCTGGTGACAGGATGTCAATACCCCGAGAAGTGCACTCTTAAACCAAAATGTGTGTGTGTGTGTGTGTACATATCTATCTAAATATTTACACGTCATTTTTGACGGGTCTTGGAAGCTGACTAAATATAATGATATCTTAAGGTCCATACCATTATACTATTTCAAAACCATTATCACATTTGCTTCTATTTCAAAATGTTATGTACGTTTAAAGTACTATTAAAGGATAATGTTGAGAGAAATAATGATGAGACTACCAGTAATAGTAGTAGAAGTAGTTATATTAATAGTAGTAGTAGTTATGTCTGCTGTTGTTGTAGTGACAATGATAAAAATGACAATGATAATAATAATAATTGTGTTGATCATTAAGATCATTATCATCATCATAGTTTAAAATCACTATTATTATTATTATTATTATTATTATTATTATTATTATTATTATTATTATTATTGAAAGTTGCTATGAAAGTGTGAAGAAAATCTTATTACAATAACCGTTGTTGTGAACAACACTGTCCTATTGTAAAAACATTGTGGCTTCAGAGTTCATCAGCCCTTGGGAATAAAGCATCCTGCCTTCCTTGCTAGGATTGTAGCTTAGTGAGTAATCCCCTATATGCATACATACATATAAATAAAAAGGAATCATTAGTAGACCAAAAGGAGAGACTTTAATTGTTTTTGTCAGAAGGAAGACAATGGGGAAAAAAGAAAGTAAAATTGTAAATGGGATTAAATCCTCAATAGAGAAGAAGAAGAAGAAGAAGAAGAAGAAGAAGAAGAAGAAGAAGAAGAAAAGAAAAATATCAGATAACAACAAACGAATGTAAGAATTGAATAACAGAAAACAAGTGATAAAATTTAGACATTTTGTGTGTGATGGCAACAGCAACATTTAGGAACATTGATGCTCATTCCATTCCTGAAAATACGAATAAGATCTTTGTATTTATTGAGTTTTTTTTTTTTTTTTTTTTTTGGAATGTAGCTTGAAAGGGTTTAAAAGGCCTAGTGTGGACCATGAGTGTGCATGTTCTGCTAAATGAAATGCTAATTATAGTTATTTTTTGTATGTCATATATACTGATGTGGGGTAAGATAGACTATCAACGATAACAGTTTTGAATTTCTCTCTCTCTCTCTCTCTCTCTCTCTCTCTCTCTCTCTCTCTCTCTCTCTCTCTCCTCTCTCTCTCTCTCTCTCTGGATTTGTTCGTGACCTATCTCTGTTCATCTGACTATCGATAGACGAGGAAGCATTTCTCTGTCGATAGTGCGGAATACTTTTGTAATTATATACTGTAGAGTTAGATGCAGGAATTAATGTGCATCCTGTTACACCCATACTGCGCGGTGAGTAATCAAGCAGCTAGGGAGAGGGCAGGGTGGGGGTGGTCGTCAGAGGTAGGTGTGCCTGGAATTCATGTGTCTGACTGTACAAAAGAAAAAAGAAAAGTAAAATTGTGTTAATTTCTTTTGTATTGTATTTATGTTGGTCGTATTTTAACTCACTACTAAAGTTTGAAGTAAATTTTAGCTTTCCGGATTAACTCGTGGTTTTAGCTAAACATGAAAACCACCTAAATCGTGTACTTGAATCGATGGAACCACAGAAGTTCAAATTTGCTGCGAATATTTTTGTGTTGAACAGGCTGGTAAGTCTCTCATCATGAATCATATGACACACCTATTTTAACGTTGTTACCGATCTTAGGAGAATTTAAATTCTTTGCTCTTTTCTCCTCATGTGATTTTTTCCTTTTCCTCGCCGGGCTATATTCCCTCATGGAAGTCTGGGGCTTATAGCATTCTGTTTTTTTTCCAACTAGGGTTGTAGCTTAGTTAATAATAATAATGTGGTAAAAATAAACCTGTTTATATTATCCTGTTGTTCATAAGGAGTGTTGTAATGTATGTACCTTCTTAGTTAAAACAAATGTTTATATATGTTTATGACTGTCTGATAATGTTTGTTTTGTTGTTTGCAGTGTACAACTGCAGTGGAATTGTTAATTGAATAGAACCTTAGTTCTGGATACACCGGGTTTACTTCAATTTATTCAATTAATCAATTAGTCGCCATGGAACGGCTTCTGCGCCCATCCCGGTTTGATGTGGACCCTGACTTTGCCCAGGCTGCCAAGGAGTGGACACACTGGCTGAGGACATTTACAAACTTCGTTGAAGCGGTGCAGCTGACTACCCCTACGCTTGACAAACTGGTTCTTCTCACTAACTATGTGGCTCCTAGTGTGTATGACTACATTTCTGAGTGTGAGACTGATGAGAACGCTGAAGAGGTTTTGACATCTTTGTACGTGAAACCGAACAATGAAATATTTGCCAGGCATCTACTTGCCACTCGCAGGCAAAACTCGGGTGAGTCCCTGGATCAGTTCCTGCAGGCACTGAAGCTACTTGCTAAGGATTGTCAATTCAAAAGTGTAACTGCGGAGGAAGCATGTGACAGTTATGTTCGGGATGCCTTCATTAATGGTTTGGTCTCTGGTGCAATACGCCAGCGTCTGTTGGAGAATTTGACACTGAGCTTAAATACTGCTTATGAACAGGCCCGCATTCTAGAAATGGCCCAGAAGCATTCAGCCTCCTACTCTTCAGCAGAACCTGTTAATGCTGCTTTGTCAGTAATGAATCGAGAGGAGGAATCGTTTAGTGCTGAAAATAACAGTGTGTCTGTTTCTGCTGCTACTTCTAGTGCTCGATGTTTTTTTTGTGGGAACAACCGGCATCCCCGAACTCAGTGTCCTGCTAAGGACGCAGTGTGTTTGAAATGTAAGAAGCAAGGACATTATGCTAAGGTGTGCCGCTCTGTGAAACAGGCGAGTGGCTCTTCTAGCCCAAAATATTCTTCAGCAATGCTAGCTTCTATAGTGGAGGCCTCCCCTAAGTGTCTTGAAAAATCTATAACACCTCTCAAGCTTAATGGTAGCCCTGTCAGTGCCCTTATTGATACTGGGAGTTCGGACAGCTTTGTGCGTCATAATTTAGTGGACCTAAACAAACTAACTATGTCTCCAGAGCATGGAAAAGTCTCCATGGCTGATGAATCCCTGTCTTCAAACGGTGTAGAACTCAAGGTGTTAGAAAGATTATGTAGTGATGTGATTCTAGGTCATGACATCCTGAGGAAACATTCTGGTCTGGAAATGGATTTTGGAGGAGAGAAACCTCCTTTGAAGATATGTTCACTAGGTGTTGTTAAGGTGTCCCCTCCTTTCCTTTTCAAGAACCTGACGCCAGATTGTAGACCAGTGGCTAATAAGTCAAGACTATACTCCTTGAGTGACAAGAAGTTCATTGAAGCGGAGATTGAGCGTATGATGTCGGAAGGAATAATAAGGCCCAGCAATTCTCCTTGGAGAGCTCAAGTGCTGGTGACATCAGGGGAGAATCAGAAAAGGAGGATGGTTGTAGATTACTCTCGTACTATAAACAAGTTCACTGAGCTTGATGCTTACCCCTTGCCAAATATCGACGAGATGGTGAACAACATTGCACGGTACAAGGTGTTCAGTACCTTAGATCTGAAAAGTGCATATCATCAGGTTGCAATAAGAGAAGAAGAGAGACCGTACACTGCATTTGAAGCTGGGGGTAAACTTTACGAGTTCAATCGCATTCCATTTGGAGTGAAAAATGGAGTGGCTGCTTTTCAACGTGTGCTTGACGAAATCCTTAAGAAAGAAAAAGTAGGTGGTACATTTGCTTATATAGACAATGTTACCGTGTGTGGTGAGACAGAGGAGGAGCATGACCAGAATTTAAGAGGGTTTTTGAAGGTGGCTGAGGAATACAACCTGACTCTAAACCACAGCAAGTGTGACTTCAAAGTCAGAACCATTAAATTACTTGGGTATTCAGTAACGGATGGGGAAATCAAACCCGACCTAGAGCACTTGCAACCACTGTGGAATCTTCCACCCCCAAAGGATGCAGCTTCTCTTCGCATGACCATGGGATTGCTTGCACATTACTCTGGATGGACCCCAAACTTTTCAGAGAAAATCCGCCCTCTCACACAAGCCAATGGTTTTCCTTTATCTACTAAAATGCACTGCAAGCTCTCGGGAACTTGAAGAAAGACATTGCTAGTGCTGTGGTAACAGCCATTGATCTCACCTCTCTTTTCACTGTGGAAACGGACGCCTCAGGTCATGCAATAGCAGCTACTCTGACACAGAATAATCGCCCAGTGGCTTTCTTCTCCCTCACTCTCACTCGCAGTGAACAGGGACATTCTGCAGTGGAAAAGGAAGATTATGCCATAGTGGAGGCATTGAGGAAGTGGAGACACTACTTAATTGGACACCATTTCAAGCTCATCACGGACCAGCGTAGTGTAAAGTTTATGTTTGACTCTAAATCAAACAGTAAAATAAAGAATGACAAAATAGCAAGGTGGAGAGTTGAACTCTTATGTTTTCACTATGATATAGTATACCGTCCAGGAACAGAGAACATACCAGCTGATGCTCTCTCCCGCATCTGTGGTGCCACTACTTCTGATAAACTTCGAGAACTTCATGAAATCCTATGTCACCCAGGAATATCTCGTATGATGCATTTCGTCCGAGGGCGGAATCTACCTTACTCGATAGAAGAAGTGAAGAAAATTACCACCTCTTGCCAAGTGTGTTTAGAGCTCAAACCTCGATTCTTCAAATACTCGGGACAACTGATCAAAGCAACCCAGCCATTCGAGAGGATGAACTTAGATTTCAAAGGCCCAGTTCCCTCTCATTCTAGAAACAAGTACTTCCACACGGTTGTGGATGAATTTTCAAGGTTCCCTTTTGTTTTCCCTTGCGCTGATATGACCACTCGAACTGTCATCAGTTGTTTGATGCAACTATTTGCTTTGTTTGGTATGCCAGCATACATCCACACTGACAGGGGTGCATCTTTCATGTCTGAAGAGCTAAAGGATTTCCTGATGAAGAAAGGTGTAGCTACCAGTCGCACTACACCTTATAACCCTAGAGGGAATGGTCGGGCTGAAAAATATAACGGAATTATATGGAAAACTCTAACATTGGCCCTTAAGAAAAGAAACCTTGATGTGTCCCAGTGGGAAACTGTTCTCCCAGATGCTCTCCATTCTATACGCTCCTTGTTGTGCACTTCCACGAACAGTACTCCTCACGAGCGCCTTTTCCTGCATAGTAGAAGGTCCACCACCGGCCAATCGTTGCCTACTTGGCTTATCCAAGGAGGACGTGCTCTCCTGAGTCGCCATGTAAGACACAGTAAGAACGACCCCTTGGTGGATGAGGTTGAAATTGTAGAGACGAACCCTGAGTATGCTCATGTGAAGCTTTCAGATGGTAGGGCGACTACGGTTTCATTAAGACATCTTGCTCCTATGGCTAGTGACAACAGAGAAAATTCAGATGCTGGGGATCCTGCACCTCAGTCCGAGGTTCTTGAGGAATTGTCAGTTGCAAATGCTCCCCAGGAGATTGCACGTGGTTTCTCCCATGTGGATACTGCTCCTCAGAATGACACTCTTCACGAATCACGTACAGTGCCTCAACAGGTAGCCTCACCTCCTCCACTTCGAAGGTCAGAGAGAGTGAGGCAACCTCCAAAGTACCTTCAGGATTACTCCACGTGAACCTAACTCAGAAGGGAAGAATGTGGTAAAAATAAACCTGTTTATATTATCCTGT
>NC_090756.1:45080228-45085228 GCF_036898095.1 Palaemon carinicauda | reverse complement strand
ATGATAATAATGAAACTGGGAAAATCGTGTGATAGAGAGACACAAATGTAAGGGACAGTCCAGAGATCCACATCAGACCTACCATGCCTGTAGACTACAATTATATCGTACCTTCCTATATCATTGGACTATCGTTTTTTTTTATGCAATTTAATTAATATTTCTATACCTTATTTTCATAATAATATTGTAAAAGCGCGAAAAGTACAAGAATTTTACCAAGATTATTATTTAGAAATTAATATCACATTCATGTATTTTATTGAAGTTTCTGTAATAATAATAACTATTATTTGTACGGATGGTGTCGTTATATTATGACAACTTTAGTTTCTTTTTAATTTCCATTGACAGTTTAGACGCTGCAATTGAAACTTCGAGTTCATGCAACATTCAAAAGCATTTCCTCACAAGAACACTTCAGATCCTCGAATCAAGAACTTCTGTCCAAGGATGGCGTAATTGTTTCCATATATTTTACTGTTTCTCTTCCGTTCAAATTCGTTTTTCATATGAAATATGAAAAGACTATCTGTTTTTTAAGTATTTATAATAGTTTTGTCTTCCATTTTAACTCTTCCTTTCAGTGCCTGTGAATTTTCGTTGGTAAATCTTTAGTCGTGTTATCTTGTTTCAATGATACATTGAAACCACAGGTTCCTACCTAACCTAACATAAGAAGCTGTGTCATTACTCTTTGGCAGGGATTCTCATTATTACCACACACATCTCTCTCTCTCTATCTCTCTCTCTCTCTCTCTCTCTCTCTCTCTCTCTCTCTCTCTCTCTCTCTCTCTCTCTATATATATATATATATATATATATATATATATATATATATATATATATATATATATATATATATATATATATATATTGGTGTTTTGAAAAAGAGGCGACTTTGTAGATATCAAGCTTCGTTTAGCTGAGGTTTGAAAATAACACAAAAATAAATAGTTTTGCTCCAATGCTTTGTATTTCTTTTTATTTATCCCTGAAAAATTCAAAGTACAAAATAACTCTAAAATCCTTCCAAGTACCTGAGGCATCTTTTAGTCTTGTGTGATATCACATTTTACTTCTTTTTTTTGGGGGGGGGGGGGAGGAAGCGGGGATTAATCTGTGCTCTTTAAGAATCTTCTGCTTTTAAAATACTCTGTATAGAATATCTGCCAAGTCAAGGAACAGTGCAATGTCCTACAGACCAACCCTATATGTACAAGATCAGTTGTTTCCATACCACTTTCAACCCAACCTATGACCAGGTAAGGCCAGGGAATGGCTACTGATGACTCACCAGGTAGATCTATGTATAGGCCTATGCCCCCAAACGCCTAACCTCTAACACATAAGGACAGTTGTGAATTCTATTAAAAGATTTTTATATTTGATTCACTAAGGTTTTAGCTTATCTTATAATAATAATAATAATAATAATAATAATAATAATAATAATAATAATAATAATAATAATAATAATAATAATTCCTGTGTTATTATTGTCGGTTTTGTGCGAATCAATGTCTTACTTCATTCTATAGGCAAATATTCGGATCCAAGTCAAGGGATCATAATATTCTATCTACATTGTATTAATATATTCTGTAAGGCTTTTATTCATTTTGAATCTCGGTTTGCATCTCTGATTTTGTGTTTTCTATTTTATATTATGAATGTGTAGGCTTATTGTAAAATTCTGTGGAACTATAGTCTATATAAATCCCATTTTCTAACGCTGGGGTTGCAAAACACTTTTTATTTTTTGGCGTCACAAAACTCACAAGTCGCACAACGTGAGAAAGTATGAGTTCCGCATATACTATATTCCTATGTTGCCTTAACTATAAAATATAGACTTGTGATTCGCAACCTTTCGATATTCGTACAATATAAATAGTATATTCAAACAGTAAAAGATATAAGATTACTTTAACATAACAAATAGGGTATTTATACAAGGGAAAAAGATAAAACAAGATAAAGATTAAATAAAAGTAGATAACTGGTATCAATTAACAAATAGATAAAACATAAAGAAGACTGATGCACAAAACTTTAAACAAAGCTGTATTATTTTGACTTTTAATACAAGAAATGAGTCAACTCAAATACTCCTCCCATATTTCCAAAAGAGATTCCTTACTTTTCCCAATTATTCATAACACACGTCTAATACTGTGATCATCTTGCGACACTTCATTTTTTCAGAAAGAAACTTTAATGTTTACTCTGTTTTATTGTTTCCAAGCAGAATAAATAAATGATCTTTATCATTAGAAAGACAAAATATTTCTATTATAATTTGAACATAAATAACTCAATAGAATTTTATGATACAATATTTGGACGACCTGACTTGGGATAAAGTAACGTGTTGAGTTCTCTTGCTTGAGGCTAAACTCGAGGACACATTCGTATCTTCATTTCTTTCCTCTGTTTTCTTTCTTTAGTTTTTATAATTTATATATGAAAGATTTATTTTGATGTTATTATTGTTCTTAAAGAATTTTATTCTAATTGCTCATTGTTTCTTTTGTAATTTATTTATTTCCTTTCATCACTGGGCTATTTTTCGTTTTTGGAGCCCTTGGGCTTATAGCATCCTGCTTTTCCAACTAGGGTTGTAGCTTTGCTAGCGGTAATAGTAATTGGTATTGAATACCGAATTCTTTACTTAGCAATTCATATAATTTGATAAAATCCATTTTAATTTCCTAGCATTTGATTGAAATAACCAGACACTTCAAATTTATTTTCTATGAAATTTATTCCATAAAATATATTATTTGCATTTTTGGTGGCACACTGTTGCAGGGACAGACTCACATCCATACAAGGACTTCTTATCATAGATGCATGACACAGAATACATTCATCTCGACACTTGAGTCATTTGTCCCATTAAAAAGTTTCATGTTGGACGATTTCATTCTATCATCACCAAATAGAGAAACAATGTTTTCGAAATAATGATAGTTCATTGGTCTAGCGTCCATAGATAAGGGATTTTTAAAAATCATAGAAAAGGAAATCGGTGTATTTATCTAAAAAAAAAAAAAAAAAAAAAAAAAAAAAGGGTCAGTGACACAGCTGCTAGAGACCATCTATGGATCTGTATGTTCAATCCTCATCATCTAGAGGCCTAGTTCCCCCAGGCCCTAACGTAGCGGGGGTTGGGGGTTGTAATAGCCATACCAGGCAGTGTGTTGGACGTGGGTTTCGAACCCTGCTCAAGCTCAATAACTCATTATGGTGTCTGTAACCTCACCATCCTTGTGAGCAAATAGAAGGAGGTGTTGGGAGCCTATGTGCCAACCTACTGAGTCATGAGAAGCCATTGTCTGGCCCTCCCTGGTCCTAGCTTGATGGAGATGGTGAATGGGTATTGATCACCCATGTCTTTATTATGTCTGGAGTTTGCCCATTTTCATCACAACACTAGCCACTGCGGATTGGTGATGGTGAGAGACTTCGGTCTTATCGCCCAAGCAAACAAACATATGAGTATCCTTGACTAGTACAGCTTTGCTGATGATGGTGATACGCAAACCTTTTGAACACGTTAAGGCATCAGGAAGAGAATATATATATATATATATATATATATATATATATATATATATATATATATATATATATATATATATATATTCGTAATTGAATAAACTAATCAGAGACACTCAGAATCTAACTCTATCTACAAATAATCTCACAATTTCCCTCCAATTCTGGACATGAAAATATTTTTTAATGAAATTTAAGCCACCTTTCAATATTACCAGCCGGATTACCGGATATTATTACTGGGAAGTAATGCGCTGGAATATGTGCAATGCGGTTTTATCCGTCTGTAGCTTAGAAACTTTAATTCAGTGTGAGAGAGAGAGAGAGAGAGAGAGAGAGAGAGAGAGAGAGAGAGAGAGAGAGAGAGAGAGAGAAACGCACGGACAAAATGAAGGCAGACTAGAGGTAGAAAGAATTTCCAGTATCATTGCTGTAGTTTGTATAGTCTTTCTTGACAGAGAGACTCAAGACAATAGTCTTTTTGTGGGAGGGAGACTGTTGGATGCCATTACTCGTTGTTTCCAACATTGGGATGCACACAAGTCCACAGTAATGCGTAACTTCGGTTTTAGGAACTTAAAGACGATATGAGATTCTTTAAATTTCATTTTGATTTACTCTCTTTCATCTATTTTCATTTTCAACTATACTCTCTCTCTCTCTCTCTCTCTCTCTCTCTCTCTCTCTCTCTCTCTCTCTCTCTCTCTCTCTCTCTCTCTCTCATTTCTTTTTTTACTCTCATTGGTTTCTAACATATTTTAAACCCAAGCTAGGACCATGAATGACCAGGCAATAGCTGTTGATGACTCAGCAGGCAGACCTAGAGGCTCCCCTCCCCCACATCCTTATCTCAGAAGTATGGTGAGGTTGCCGACACTACAAGAAACTATCGATCTCAAATGGGTCTCAGACCCCCGTCCAACAGATTGCCAGACATAGATGTTCTAAGCTGAAATTTAATCGTCCAAAATAAAATATTTCTATATTCGATGTACGAAAGAAAGAACCAAACTGACACATCTACGTAGATATGAGAATAGATGTAGTCTCGAACAGTTGTGCGTGAAAGCCTCGTTTAAAGTTTTAAGAGAACGGAAGTATTGAAGGGAAAAACCTTCAGTTTTCTAAGTGAGAACAAAGAATATTCAATTGGCCTTTGAAGTCTTACACTCCTTCCAGATGAAAAATACCTCCAAAGTTATCACCACTATGGAGGTATATCCAGGAGAGGGAAGCTTTGGCTAAATCCAGATAAATGGCAACAGATATATTCTTATGTATGCGTTTAAAGCAGTTTAGGAAATCGTAACCTAGTATTTTATAAACGATATGTGCGCTACGATAAGAGTTCCTATGAAATATTGGAGGAATCGTTCATATTTCATTCTCAATACTGTAATTTCAATAAATTACAGATTTTGCATGTCTTTGCAAAT
>NC_090756.1:45070228-45075228 GCF_036898095.1 Palaemon carinicauda | reverse complement strand
CATTCAAAACAAGAGTTTTATTACTCTGCCCCTTATTATTATTATTATTATTATTATTATTATTATTATTATTATTATTATTATTATTATTATTATTATTATTATTATTATTATTATTATTATTATTATTATTATTATTATTAAACTACACCCTGATTGGAAAAGCAGGATACTGTAAGCCCAAGGCTCCAGCAGGAAAAAACACCCTAATTAAGAAAGGAAATAAGAAAATAGATAAACTATATGAAAAGTTTTGAATATAGAGTATAAGATATTTCAAAATCAATAACAACATTGAAATAGAGCTGTCATTTACAACCTATGAAGAGAGATTTATGTCAGCCTGTTCAACATAAAAACATTCGCTGCATGTTTGAGCTTTTGAGGTTCCATTGACCTAATGTAGTAATATCAAGAACAAAAAAATATTTCTGAATAATATATAATTAACGTAAGTCTAGAGCAGAAATCAAAATAAAATTTCAACTCTTTCACTTTTGCAATTTATTGCATTTTGCCAATAGTTAAAAAAATCATATATTTCACTTTCATAATTTACTATATTTATGTCAAAAAAAAAAATCTTATTTCATAAGCGTCCGTGGTTGCCGAAGGAAATGACCTAACCCATAATTCCATGTATTTTCCTGGATTTCAGGAATCCCTGGAAACTGATATTCCAACACCTTGCAGTTATGTGGACATAATGGTCTTACTTCCGGCATAAAGGCCAAGAACACATTAGGAAATGTTTGGGAGATTACATAGAAGGAAGTTTTTCTCTACTTTAGAATAAGACTATGAATGCTAAGGCTCTTTTTCTTTCGTAAAGAGATCTCTTAATTTTCTTTTATTATTTGTGAATAAGGAAATTTTTAAGCAATGTTTTTTTTTTTAATGGAAAAGTATAGATATATATTACTGTTTAAAGCCTTTAGAAGCCACTCATGAATGGCAGAGGCAAGGGGCAGTGACATTGCTCTAGCAAACAGGACTATGCCCTAGAGACTGACCATATATACATATGATCCGCGCTCAAAAGTCAGGACCAAGGAGGGCCAGGCAATGGCTGCCGATGGCTTAGCAGGTAGACCTATAGGCTCCCCCAAACCCCCCATTCATACCTCACAAGGATAGTGAGGTTCCAGCGACCAAAGAAACTAACAAGTTTGAGTAGGACTAGAACCTATATCTGGCGTTCACCAGTCAGGGACGTTACCACATTATTATTATTATTATTATTATTATTATTATTATTATTATTATTATTATTATTATTATTATTATTATTATTATCCAGTGCATATCTAATGAAAGGAGATTAATCCTTAGTAGAATATGAATCAATTTTCTTCTAATGTATATGTTCATAAAATAATCAGTTGTTCATTGCGATTAACTATTGTAATAACAAAATGAATCTACCAACAATTTCCTTCCGCCAAGACAACGAAAGACTGAGATCACGAAAATCAGAAATGTATGAATCCATTTTGGCCCCCAACGAATATCATCAACAAAGACTAATCCCACAACATCATCGCTGCTGTGGGTCTGACCAATTACGGGGCTCCTGCACGCAAAAGGGACATAAGTGATATTTATGACAGATGCCTCTCAATGGACCCTGATTATTATGGTTTTATTTCCTTTCATTATTCTCTTGTAATTTTCTCCATTTCCTTCGACGTTACAGAGGTTTATTATGGTTTCTTTTTATTTTATTTTATTCTGATGATTTTCTAAATTCCCTTCGTTATTACAAAGGTTTAAGTTTGCATAGAACAGATTTATAGTCCTCCAACTCCTTACCTTTATTGCTGTGCTTGAAATATTTTACTTTAAATTTTCATTACCTTTCATATAGTTTATTTTTCCCTTATTTCATTTCCACACTGGGCTATTTTCCCTGTTGGAGCCTTTGAACTCATATCATCCTTTTTTTCCGAATAGGGTTGTAGCTTTGCTAATAATAATAATAATAATAATAATAATGATAATAATAATAATAATAATAATAATAATATGTAACTCCATTAAAGAAAATAACGTAGGTCTTTCTTAGAAAAAAAATACACTAAGCCTCATGTCCATATTTTCAGAATGATCTAAACTTTCCATGGAAGGCCTTAGACATTAGATTAAAGTCAAGACATTATTGTTTATTCCTTAAATCGATAAGAGTTTCTCTATCTACAGAGTAAATATGTTCTCATATTCACTCTGCTCGGTAAATATTTTCAAAACTCTGCTTGGTTTCATATCAAACGAACAAAGTGACCTAAGAACTACAGAAGAATGACTTAATGCACCTTACTGGCCATCCCTGAGAAGCACAATGGCAGGGCCTTAGGTCGAACAGGTAGAGCCTGTAACGGTGCCGAGAGAGAGGTTATGACTCAAAGGCAGGATGCAATCAACTGAGTTGTTTATTAAAGAACACTCTCCTTTATATACAAAATCTCAAAGCAACAAGAATTTTCATGTTCAAATATTGACAATGTTACAGAGGAGAAAAGCAGACATGAATTTTCATGTTCGTTTTAGTGCGAGGGAAGAGCGAAGATACAAGCATAATATATATAAAAGGAATTATGTACAATTGTGTGACACACGGTTGGTACAAGCCTATTCTTCAGAGAAAGCAAGAGGAGGTCAGAGAGTAAGAAAGTTATAAGCACCTTTAGTCTTGCCTTGAACAGTCAGTACCTGCCACTGACAGCGCTAATGGGACACACAAAGGGTGCATTAACGAGAGAACTTTCTATTTTTTTTTCTCAGTTTTATGATATGCTTTCAATGGCCGTTCTCTTATGGTCAATAGGAGAACTTAGGATAAGAATTCTTCAGTATAAATGGTGTGGAAAAACGCTGACAAGCAGGAAATAGACAGACAACAGGTAAAAACTCTGACAAGCAGGAAACAGACAGAAAAAAGACAGACCGGAAGGACAGGCACTAACAAATTCTTGAGTGTAATCAAATGAGATTTAGTTTGACAAATAATCCATCATTATAATATCTAGGTTGACTTTTTATCTATAAATTGCACCATTATTATCAATGAATAACTCTGAGATCATGCAAAACTCCACCCAAGTCACTGAATTACAATTCCATCATCATCATCATCATAATAATAATAATAATAATAATAATAATAATAATAATAATAATAATAATAATAATAATAATAACAACCATTATCATTATTATTTTTTTTTATCATTATTATTTTTAGCCAAGCTACAACCCTAGTTAGGAACAGAACAGGATGATATAAGTCCAAAGGCTCCAACAGGGGAAATAGCTCAATAAGGAAAGGAAATAAGGAAATAAATAAACTATAAGAGAAGTAATGAACAATTAATATACAATATCTTAACATCAGCAAAAACGTTAGATTAGATCTGCTTCATTTAAATTATGAAAGAAAATAATTCTATAAAGAAAACTAAAAAAAAAAAAAAGACAGTGTTTATTTCTATAGACTTGATCAAAAGTCACTTGAAGTTACCAAAGCTTAGAGAAGACCAAAGTTCAAGAAGGGTTCCGATGAAGATCTCGTCTTTAATCGCAGGATCAAATTCCTTGTTTGAGAAACTCTCTGTTTCTCTACTTTTTTTTCGCTTTTACCCAATTGCTACGTTTTATCATTTTGTGAAAGGTTTTTATTGGCTAGATTCAGTTTATCAGTCAGGATCTTGATAGGACGAAGAGATGCAGTCTGGTGCGTAAAGAGGTATTTGCGCAAGGATACACAAAATGTATTTTCTGATTTCCTGTTACTTGAATATCAAAACGTTATACGAGTATATTTGGCTTTTATTTGGCAGATTGAATTCGCATTGCTTTTTATTAAGGTTTATAGAAGTGACTTTGAACCTTTTGTAGTTGGTTGCAACCAACCTGGTAAGTAATTATAATTTGGGTATATATTTACCGTAGCACAATATTCCTTAAGAAGAAAATGATTATTACTGGGTGTGTATATTGGTATTTTGGAATGTTATGCCGCAAATAATTGGGGGGGGGGGGGTACCCATAATCTTGAAATTTTAGAAGTTATAAAATTTCAAAAGCTATGGGTGAAAACCCACAATTTAGAAGGGAAACCAGACACAAGTTGAACACCACCTAACCTAACCTAGAAGCTGTGTACTCAACCTATAGCAGACCTACTCTCACTCCATCATCTGTAAATTAAAACTAAATCATTCCTCCCAAATCCAGTGAGAAAACTATTGTAAGTTTAGCTTAATTATAACTGATATAAAGAAACTTACTATGTGTAGACAGATGTTCTTGAAATGAAAAGGGGAAAAATATCATCTTTATAAATTGATAGATTCTGTCTGAACAAACACCCCTGCATGGCGATTGCCAGACTCGGGTTTGATTCCTGCTCAAACTCGTTAGTTCCTTTAGTATCTGCAACCTTACCATCCGTGTGAGCTTCTACCTGCTGAGTCATCATCAACCATTGCCTGACCCTCCTTGGTCCTAGCTTGGATGGAGAGGCGCTTGGGCGTTGATCATATGTATATATGGTCAGATTAGTAAATTTTCTTACCTTTGCCATTCATGAGTGGCCTTTAAAACCTTTAGACGAAGAAAAAATATGACCTTATTTGAATAAGCAAAGAAAAGGTAACGTCAATCATTAATGTATTCGAATAAATGGTAAAACATTATCATAAGTCCTGATTCTCTTTTAATGATGAATATACGCTTCTGTCAGGAAATTTAAATAATATAATATACGTTTTAGGCAGAATCATTTGTTAAAGGTATATTGTAATATAAGACTATTTTCCTTTTGAAAACTTTTAATATTTCATCACATTTTCAAAGAATCACTATTCCAAACATTATTAGGATGTTCAGAGTCATTTTTTTGCAGGTACAGAAATATTAAATTTAGATTAACGACTTTTGTTACTCTCACGTTATAATTGCAAATGAATTTCACAAAAGAATTTTTGCTAATCTTTACCATA
>NC_090756.1:45060228-45065228 GCF_036898095.1 Palaemon carinicauda | reverse complement strand
TCTTTAAAATTCCAAATCAACACTTCAATACCTTCAAACATAGAGTACCGCAATTACAAGTTCTAATCTCAAGAAGTTTGTATCCAAGTCACATCTCTTTGCTGGTCAAAATACCTCAGGGGTGAGGCACACACTTACTTCAAGTCTAGATTAACACTTTCTTCGTAATCAGAAACTTTTAGAAATTTCATTAATGATCACAGGACTGTCTGACTACCTTGATGCCAGCTGACGAAAGCACGAGTTCGACTAACGCCATCTGTTGGCTACGCACCCAACTAAAAGGGCTGAATGCATTGTCAACCAACTTGCCGATCAGTACTATTATTTATTGTTTTTAAAGTAGTATGAAGATTATTGGTACTTCTTTGAAGTTGAAGTTGAAAGTTCATAGCATCCCTTTCAAGGATTCTGTTTATTAAGACTGTTTATCACTTTGTTGCTAAGTTGGTTATTCATGATTTTTATATTCTGTTATTTTTCATTCAATCTTTATTTTTTCTGATTTATTTCTCTCTCTCTCTCTCTCTCTCTCTCTCTCTCTCTCTCTCTCTCTCTCTCTCTCTCTCTCTCTCTCTCTCTCTTAAAGCATGTTTTTGTATCCACCTTATCACTCCTAAAGACAGGCTCTATTGGCTGATCCCAGCCCTTGTGGACCAATCACATACCAGCACCCTGCAGCTCTTTTTATTAAGGATCAGTAGATTTTCAGATTTCTGCTTCTCTAATTAAAACTACTATTAATTTCTACTACTTCTTGATACATATGAAAATGTTATAATCAAAGTGATATTAAGAATTTTTTTTTTATAAAAGACTGATGAACATTGCGGATAAAACAATTTTGAGCTTTAAATCACAAACAAATCAATCCTGATTTGAGGCCGATGTTTTACCCATTTGATCTTTAAAACAATTTGTTCTGAACACAACCAATTACACAGAATTGTACATCGGAAATTCTTCGCTTTATTAGATGGAAATTCGAACGGAGTTAATTGGTGCTTGATTGCTGGATACGGAGTTTTAATTGATTTTCTTATTTTAAAAATGAGATATATTGCATACTTACAATGTGAAAATTATGTAAAAGAATAAATTTTATGGTACGAAAAAAATGCAGAATAGTACAATGGTAACGTGTTCGCCTAGCATTCGCATGGCAGCAGATCGATGCCAGCTCGGGACCGTGAGTTTAGGCTGTTTACAGGGCGGACTCTGGTGTGGTTGGGCACCACAGTGGGGGATTGGGCTTGCCCGGCTGACGTTCTAGTGAGCATCTATTCTGATGAAACTGGAACTGAAACCAGATGTTTCTACCTTTACCTGTATTTTGTAAATTTTTTTGAAGTTGAAAGACAGAACGAAAACGAAATATACAATAGATTTATATTTATATGGAAGGTGAAAAATGCTACATTTCAGGTAAATCATTTAATGTAAAAAGTATTTTGATTGGTTAATTTAAATATAGAGAATTCATTGCTATTTTTTTTTCTATTTTTTTTTTTCTTTTTTTATTAGCAAAGTAAGATATTTTTTTTATGAACATGAAAGTCTTTTTATGAAAGGCATAGCTCAAGCTGCGACATTTCTTTATTCAAAGAAAGGTAATATTTTACTATAGTTGCCGCAGAGATCCCGGGCGAAATAAGCTCACAACCTAATCACGCCATAGCTAATGATGTTGTCTCCAGCATTAACAGTGATCACAACACATCCCCATAAAGTGATTATACGTTAGTATAGTTAGAAATTTTAAGAGGATGTATTGTGACCGCTACTAACGTAGGAAACAACGTGATTGGCTATGACGTCATCAGAGTGGGGATTATTTCACCTGGAATCTTTGCAGTGACTATAACTAACCTTTTAACAATTAGGATCAGAATAGGCTTTAGTGCATTAAAAGCTCTAATTGGTTAAGGTGAGTATTAACGGGAAAATAGTTTCAGGATTTGTTTAAAGATTATAAAAGTCGCACATGAATGGCAGAGGCAAGGGACAGGGACAATACCCTACTAACTGACCATATATCCATATGATCAAAGCCTAAGACACTCTCCACCCAAGCTAGGACCAGGAAGGGTCAGAAAATGGCTGCTGATAACTCAGTAAGGTAGACAAATAGGTTCCCCCCAAACCTCAAACCTATCCCTACGTCACAAGGAAGATGTGGTTGCAGACACTACCAGAAACCATTGAGGGTCTCGAATTCCAGCCCAACAGATCGCCAGGAAGGGGCATTCTCAATAGGATCTTCTTGAACAATTAATGTTTGTAGTTGATTGTTACCAGAAATAAGCTTAAGAAAATTTTTTTTTTTTTTTTTTGGTCAAAGCGTTTCTAAACTTTACCATTTGTATTCCCTCGGTTTACTTTATCATATATACATAATCTGATAAATATTATTTATTAGTGAGAGACGATATCCTTCATTTCAATACTTTTGATAACTTAAATGTTGAACTGTAAACAAGTAAATAACGGAAAAAACTACAATTCTTTGGCAAGTTAACATTTCAAACAACTACTTTCATTACTTTAAAAGGAATGACAAACAGATAAGATAAAGAGTTTAAATGGAGAAAAATAATGTATCCCAGTTTAATAGATTAGAAATAAATGCATATCACTCTAGTGAAAAAAAGAAAGCGTAACCTCATTCTAATCTACATATATATATATATATATATATATATATATATATATATATATATATATATATATATATATATATATATATATATATATATATATATATATATATATATATATATATATATATATATATATATATATATATATATATATATATATATATATATATGATGATGGTCATTACACTATATTTACTGCATGGTTTTTCCCTATAGAAAACTTCGATTTTCATAACACGTTTTGTCATAAGACTAAAAATATAAAAAATCAACATGAAAATGCATGAAAAGTCGTGAACTGGAATATTATAGTTTATTTTGAAAGTGGAGCTCTTACATTATCACACTAATCTACAACAAACATCTCTCTCTCTCTCTCTCTCTCTCTCTCTCTCTCTCTCTCTCTCTCTCTCTCCTCTCTCTCTCTCTCTCTCTCTCTCTCTCTCTCTAAGCATGTTTTTGTAGCAATCCTAGCACTCCTAAAGTCGGGCTCTAATTGGCTGATCTCATCTCCCGTGGACCAATCACAGAACAGCACCCTGTAGCATTTCTTAGTAAAGGAAGTCATTCTAAAATCGGCGTTCGGTCGATGTATTTAAGGTTCAGATTCTTTTGCAATTATTTAGTTCAAGTAAAATTTAATCGTAAATGTGTATGTGAAAACTCTGTGCGCAATGATGCAAGGATCCGATTTCTTAACTGTGAGAGCCTGAAGCAAAAACAACTTATAATGTTTCCCTGAGGGTTGGGAGAAGTGTGGACAACTTACGACGAGAGAGAGAGAGAGAGAGAGAGAGAGAGAGAGAGAGAGAGAGAGAGAGAGAGAGAGAGAGTTAACATGGGACGCACAGATACTGATTAACTCTTCTTTTCATTTCTATTAGAGAGAATATTTAGACATTCTGATTGTAAAAGAATATTAAATTTGCGAATATCGTACCTCGTTTCATCAACTCTTACACCAGCAAAATTAACCGAAGAACGTCATGTTGAATAGATATGATTCATCAACCTTCTCTCTCTCTCTCTCTCTCTCTCTCTCTCTCTCTCTCTCTCTCTCTCTCTCTCTCTCTCTCTCTCTCTCTCTCTCTCTCTTCGTATTTTGACTTCGCACACTTATAAGTCTTTGTAAAACCGTAATAAAAGCTCACATTTCAACAAAACATAACTTAAACGATGCAAGGGGTTACCTCTGCAATGGAACTGTATACTACAAGGCTTTTGCAGATTTGCAATATACCGTCAGTGAAGCTTCATAGGAGAACAATTGACTTCGATTGCAATATTTCTCTGCAAAGGAATGAAACAGATTGGTAATCATCTTTTCCCTAGTTTGCCACTGGGTTTTCGTAGAGGCCTTAGAGCGTGTGATGCCCTTCTTACAATCTCCACTGCTGTACAGATATCCCTTGAATATAGTCGGAAATTTCGTATGATTGGCCTTGATTTTAGTGCTGCCTTTGGCCATGTTAATCATGAGGCCCTTGTTTTCAAGCTTAAACACTTGGGATTGGGTGGGTCTTTTCTTAGCATCATTATTGAGTTTATATGTAATAGGTCGCTGAGAGTTGTTGTTGATGAGGACTATAGTGAGTATAGGAATGTGATATCTGGTATTTCTCAGGGTAGTGTTCTTGGCCTATTACTTTTCATACTATATACACTTGACATGTGGTTAAGCCTAGAAAACATGCGCGTTACATATGCAGATGATGCTACTCTTTTTGCATCAATTCCATCTCCTGAATGTAGATCCGGGGTTGCTGAATCCCTTCATACAGATCTAGCTAAAATCAGGGTATGGTGTAAATTATGGTGTATGAAGTTGAATCCTAACAAAACTTAAAATATGATTGTAAGTAGGTAAAGGACAGTTCCTCTTCAACAGTCAGATGCCAGCATTGCTAATGTTTCTTTGACTCTGTATGACTCTTTTAATATTTTAGATGTGATTCTATATACCGAATTTACTTTTGAAAAACACATTAGGTCTGTGGCTTATACAATAGCACAAAAAAATGGCTCATTGAGGAATTTTCTTAAGATTTTCGGTGATTAATCTATTCTGATAAAGTGCTCAAATTCTTTCATTCTATAGCTGCTGATTCTCATCTTTATTTGTTGGACAGGAACTTACGGTCTATTAAATTTCTTATTACTGACCATCTTTACATCCAGATCTTACCTCCAGACCTCCTCCATCACGAGACTCAATGCTACATAGTATTCTAGAAGTTTCATTCCAGCTGTGACGAAGTTGTGGAATGATCTTCCTAGTCAGATAGTTGAATCGGTAGAACTTCTAAAGTTCAAACTTGAAGGAAATGTTTTTAAGTTAAA
>NC_090756.1:45042728-45055228 GCF_036898095.1 Palaemon carinicauda | reverse complement strand
CGTATCCTGTGAATAACCGTAGTAAGTATGTTTTGAATAAGTCTTAAGAATAATCACCCAGTTTAGTTTTGAATGTACATAAGAGACTTTTGGATATTCAGTGTTTCATATATTGCTGTCTGGGAGTTATTTAACTGTCTCAGAGTTCGAGTATTGATATTTCCAAGTGTAACAGATGTATTGTAAAAGCAAACAGGTGAGTGTGGAATTCAAGAGAATGTTTAGGTTGCCAGCCGTGATACATATAATATTATATGTTTGGTTTCCAGACACGAGCCATAGTATAATATAGTTTTGGTGCCCAGACCCGGGAGCCATTATATAATATATTTTTGGTGTCCAGACCCTTGGTATTGAGCAATAAGACAGCTCCAATCCCATTATCCGACGCATCCACTTGGATAAGGAATTTCTCATTGAAATCCGGTGCTTGTAGTATCGGTTTCAAAGTTAATATGGTCTTCCTAAGATTTTTCCTTTTTCCTGATGTCTCGATAACGTAGGTTCGGTCACTGCTCTCCTCCAAAATTCCTAAGGGTTCTGGGAACTCGTTGACGAGATGGAATCTCCTTATCGGCATGAAAATATCTGATAGATAGATATGTAGACTGAAAATGATAGACAGCCGTATGGTTAAATAGATGTAAGGATTGATAGATAGACATATATCCAGGTAGATAATTAGACAGATATCTAGATAGATAAATAGACAGAGATCTAGATAGATAAATTTCAAGGTAGATAGATAGACAGACATTTCAGTAGATAGATAGATAGATGCCTAGGTAGATAGATGGAGTGATATTTAGGTACATGGAAGATGGATATATCAGTAGATAGATAGACAAATATATAGGTAGATAGATAAATATCTGGGTAGATAAACAGATGTTTAGGTAGATTGACAGACATTTAGCTAAATATATAGATATATATCTAAGCAGATTGATAATCACATTTAGGTAGATAGACGTATATTGGTAGATAGATAGTTAAACAGAAATTTAGGTAGACAGATAGATATCTAGGTAAATAGATGGATATCAAGGTAGATAGACAAACAGATATTTACGTAGATAGATAAACAGATATCTAGACAAATATATGGACACCTATCTTGGTAGAAAGATGACAAACATCTCGGTAGATAGATAGACAGATATCTAGGTCGATAGATAGACAGATATATAGGTAAATAGATATACTGTTTACCTAAGTAGATAAACAAATATTTTATATATATATATATATATATATATATATATATATATATATATATATATATATATATATATATATATATATATATATATCTAGCAGATAGATAACCATATTTAGGTAGATCGATAGACATATGTCTTGGTAGATAGATAAATAAACAGATATTTGGGTAGATGAATAAATGTATAGGTAAATCGATAGATATTTAGAAGTGGATAAACAAATGTGTACGTAGATAGTTAAACATATATCTAGGTAAGTAGATACACAGATTAACAAATATATATGCTATGTATTACGAATATTAACAACATTCCCAGGCCTGTTCTTCGAGTCACTGACTTAGAAAAGAGAGAAATAAAGAAAAGAATTCAATCAACTGTCCAGAAAACACATTTGAATGGCAGCATCCGGTTCAGATAACTCTTCCAAAGGCAATTCCAAAGCAACAGCATTGTTGCAATAGACATGAAATTCTTTCAGTTGTCTGGTTTCTAGTCAGTATCACGAGGATTAAACACCCCCCCCCTCTCTCTCTCTCTCTTTCTCTCTCTCTCTCTCTCTCTCTCTCTCTCTCTCTCTCTCTCTCTCTCTCTCTCTCTCTCTCTCTCTCTCTTTTTTCGTTCAAGTTGGAATATTTTTATTTAACCTTTGTTGTCCCAGATTACAGTAGGAATATCGTACATATGATCAGCACTCAATCCCCCTCTCTAGGGAGGGCCAGGCAATGGCTGTCGATGACTCAGCACGTAGACCTTTAAGCTCCCGCAAATTCCGTTTCTACCTCACAAGGACGGTGAGGTTGCAATTTAAACTATCGAGCTTGAGTTGGACTCGAACTCCCTTCCAGCAGAAAGTGGGGCAGGGAAGCTACTGAAAGACTACCTTCTGGCTCAGCAAAGCTAGCAAACTTAACGTTTGTATTAGTCCAGAGTCTGGCAAGGAAAGAAAAGAAAATTCCCTCTTCTGGAAAGCCAGTCACTCGTTGAGATACTACCGATAGAGAGTTATTGGGTCTTTTGACTGGTCAGACAGTACTACATTGGCTCTCTCTCTCTCTCTCTCTCTCTCTCTCTCTCTCTCTCTCTCTCTCTCTCTCTCTCTGTTTATGACTTATTTTGTCTTTGTCTACACATACACCGACTAGTATGACCTATTCTTTCCACTTTCTCCTCTATCCTCGTATGTCTGACAACACTGAGGCTACTAAACTATCCATCTTTGCTCAAGGGGTTAACTACTGCAAGGTAGTTATTCAGTGGCCACTTTCCCCTTGGTAAGGGTAGTAGAGACTCTTTAGCTATGGTAACTTTTCTGAGAGAAGAACATTTCATAGTCTCTGTACTATGGTCTTCTACTGTCTTGATGTAGAGTTCTCTTGCATGAGGGTACATTTGGGCACCCCGTTCTATCTTTTTTCGCTTTCTCTGTTTCTTTTTTTGTTTTGAAGTTTTTCTAGTTTATTTTTTGGGCTCAAGCCATGTCGTCCTGATGGAAGTTCCTATAGGGTAGCTTCCTAGGGTACATTACAACTACGGCGATATTCCCAGAGAATTTACCTTAAGGTACCAGAATTCTAACTCCTGGAGCGAGTATCCCTCGTGAAAGGGATATCGCGACATATCAGAGGACGTATTCTAGACACGTCACATCGCAATCTACGACCTGAACAGAGATTTCGTCTCGTAGGAGGGAGATTGACGAGATACGAATTCGGGAAAGAAAAAGGGGAGCCGCTCCCAAGGCTTCCCTATCCCCCGATTCGTATGCGTGCCTGGTGCCAATCCTGGCGCCATCTGTATTCCTTTTTGCGTAGCTTAACAACTCGGTGTTTTTTCCTGTTTTTCTCGCAAATCTTGGATTTATTCAGCTTTTCATGGCTTCTTCGTCTTCGTTGACCTCGGATAAGTTGAGTATAGTGTCTGTTATGTATAAATGTAGGCTCTTGGTAAAATTTTGAGTGATTAATGGGATTAATCTTTGATACAAGAGCCGTAGCCTACCAGAGGTGTCCTGGACACTGTCACTCGCTAGGTATAAAATAGTTAGTCAGATTGACATTCCTGGTTGTTTTGCTTAATAAATTTTAGCTATTTAGCTTTACATAGGATTTCCTTTCGTGCTTAGTATTATTTGGCGAAGTATTCGCCATTCTGGCCTACGCTAGGCCATGTAGCCTAGTCGTTTGGTCCTAGTACTTAATGCATGATTTTGGTTTTTCCGAGTGTAATTAAAATTTTATTGAAGCTTTAGGCTATATTTTATACATTTTAGACTGTGTGGAATATTTCCAAGATTGTATACGTGAGAGTTTCGGTGAATTAGGTAATCGATTCTATTGGTGCCTAGGCTAATTGCTTATGGAGCCTTAGTATACTTTATTATACTCCCCGGTTGCTTTCTTTTCTTCAGAGAAGGTATGCAATCCCTTTCCCTCTGTTTAAGCCTTGGGCTTATCCCTAAGTGGTTTTTTCCAAATTTATTTTCGATAAAACTATACTAGGGTGTTACTGTACCTTCCTGTTCCAGCAAAGTCTGGTTCAAAGAGGGACAGAAGAACAGAGTTTTTAGTCTGAGTCCGTGTTGTCTGGCTTGGGGCAGAGTCTCCCTCGCTGACCTAACACTTACAAAGGGAGCTTAGCTCCCTTAGGTCACTATCGAAGGTTTCTGTAAGTTATGATTCCTTCTTTTGTGATCGACCAGACTAAGTCCTGTTGCTGTTCCCTTGGGAGTAGCAACGCCTTCCTTGCTTTGGTGCTCTGGAAGCTGGCAAGTATTATACTACTGTGCTGGCCCTTTCCCTTAGATCTCCCTTAGGCTAAGACAAAGTTCTTGGCTGCGGGTGATCTGTCACTAAAGCAAGGTTGGCAGGACCCTCTTGTCCCTTCCCCCTCTATCTCCGTAATGGCCTAGCCATTACTGTACTGTACCTTGCCGGCCGGCAGAGCTGGCCGGCAGGGGTATTACTGTACTGTACGTCATTCTACTTCTGGACCTAGTATAGGTTGGGATGTGGAATTGACTAAGCCCATTGCCGGCCGGCAGAGATGCTGGACGGCAAGGGTCTTATGTTTTCGAGTGCTGACCGGACCTCTCTTGGTCCCTCATCCATGCCTGCCGGCAGAGCCGGACGGCATTGGTCAAGGAAGCCTGAATTAAGTTTCTCCCCTTCCTTATATGCACTCTTTCGGTTGCCGGGCTTGGGGGGTTGTGTACACTCTTATCCCGGCATCCATTCTATTTTCTTCTAGTGCTGTACCTGTCCCGGCTGCCGGCCTATGAGGCCGGCAGCCGGGCAGGTGTAGTCTTCTGGTTCTTTTGCTGCCGGCTGGCATCGGTCTTGTACCTTTGCCGGCTGGCTTATGTCAGTCCTTGTCTGCCGGTCACCAAGAGTGTGGCCGGCAGCTGGGTACTACCTTGTGTAGTTGCTGGCCGGCAGTCATTGCCGGCCAACACTGGCTATGGCCGGCCGGCAGTTGCTGCCGACCGGCACAGGCATTTGAACCAGAATGCTGCCGCCCTATAGCTGTTAAGTAGTATACTTTAAAGCTAGTTGTGGTGTGTGCCGTCCGGCAAAGGCAGGCCGGCACACATCCTCCTATACTGTACTAGTATTCTTCTGTACAGCATATACAGTAAGAAGAAAACTATAGTAAAGGTTTAGGTACAGCACTGTATCTTCTAACACTATTGTGTTTTCTTGCACGGCCCTTTGCTGTTGCCTTCAGACAAGAAGCAGAGTTCTTCCCTGTCTATTATCCCGGATTTTAAAATCATTGCCTAGGTGTAAGCTCCACCTGTTTCCTCTGGAAACTTTGCATTGGTTACTCTAGTAGAGATAAACCATTTTGATTTTATTATCTGGAAGGCTGCAGCAATGGGTTGTGAAGGAAACACAAGTGTGTGTCTTTCCTTTCTGAATTGTTATGCTATACTATGCATATCCAGTGATACATAGTTCACTTGATACTCATGGAAATTTCTTCTCTTTACAGAAGGACACTCCGAAGTGGGGAAGTGCTTTTTGCAATGTCAGCAGCAAGAACCTCTGCGGACATGAGTTTTGTAGGAGACACGCAGCATACGCTGTCTCCAAGGATGATCTCCGGTATTGGGACCCTCAGGTATGTACTGTGTGCACTAACCTGATTAATGAGACATTTAAATAGCTAGGAAGAAGCTTCGTACCTGGGTAAGGGGCTTCCAAAAGCACACTTCTGGCCCTTATCTTCCAAGTGAGAAGATGAGGGCGTATCTTTTCCCTAAGGCATCAGCTGATGCAGTGATTCCCCAGCCTCAAGAGGAGATCCCCTAAGTTCAGATCCAGGTGGATGCTGAAGTCGCGGTCGCGATGCAAGACATCCAGCTAAATGACAGGATATCTGATGTGGACGGGTGTCAGGAGGAAGACCTCCTTGCAGAAGCCCAGGATGAAGTTCAAGCCCCTCTACATCGGCCGGTCTCCCAGTAGAGCTGGGACAGGCCCTCTCTTCTATTGTTGGAATGATCTAACAAATGCAGAAGGAGAATCAGGAGAAGGCGGCTGCAATGGAACTGCGAATGCAGTGCCTTGCAGAATCACATGGGCCCCAGAAAAGCTCAATGTGAAAGACCTTCCTTTGTGCTCAGATGCTAACCCATGGAGGTATGCTGAGCACATGTCGATGACGACTGGAAAGATCGTCATCTCGGATATGCTGGGCTCAGTTCCCCTGGAGGGTGGAATTCTGGCCCAGCAAGGCACCATATCCGGACTGTTATGTCCGGCTGAGGAAGGAACCAGCTTCAAAGGAGGAGGCAGAGCCGAAGGAGGTCATAGTGATGGACCATGCTAAGGCTCAAGCTCTACTTTCATCTTCGATGAAAGAGAGGGGCTTCTCTAACTCAAAGGTAGCTGCATTGAATAGGAAGCTCCCTTCCTTTGTGTCCTCGCCTACTAGAGCCTTCCCCCTTTTACAGAAAGGGTTTCTGGCTGTACTAAAAGCAATCGAGGCCGGCAAGTCTTGCCCCTCCCTAGAGGAGTGTAAACCCTTGTCGCTGGCCCTGCCTATGGACCACAAAGACTGGAAGGACGTCCATCTTACGTTCTCAGTGGGAAAGTTGGAGGCTGATATTGCCGGACGTCAGTTCGGCAAGGACCTCCCTAAGCTGTCTGACTTTCTTTTGCGAAGTGAGTTCGATACAAAAGAAAGACTGACTGCCTCAATGTCTCTTCAGACTACTCTCGAGACGATGGCAAGTGACCCCAAGGTCCATGAAATGTTCATGGTAGTGGCCAAGCCTCATCTGGCCACAGTGACGAAGGACCTTTATGGCTTCGTCAAGGCAAGGAGAGCTTGTAGGGAGTTCGTGTTTACCTCGGCTACAGTGAGGCACGAGCTAAAGAAACTAATCTCCTCCAACATTTGGGGAAAAGACCTTTTTCCCCTACCGACTTGGTCAAAGAAGTTTTTGATAAAGCCACCTTGGAGAATAGAAACCTTCTCCAGAAGTGGGACCTGGCTATCAAAAGAAAGTCTTCCCCGGATGAGGGTCCTCAACCAAAGAGGAAGACTATGAGGACTAGGCTACCGTCTCGGCCAGCCAAGCCTCTTAGACAGCAACAGCAACTGCAATTGCCATTGCCCCCAGTGCCCCAGATCGTGGCACAAACCCCGACCACCTTTCAGTGGGTACCCCAGGCCGTGTCGACACAGTCCACGGCATTCACCCCAGCGTTCGAAGGGCAGTCTACTTCCTTCCGAGCAAAGCCTAGAGGAGCAGCCAGAGGCTCGTCTAGACGCCCCTCAAGGGGAAGGGGATTCAGGGGTGGTCGTGGTCAGGAAGGCAAGACATCAGGACGGCAGTCCGAGTGAGGTGATACCGGTAGGAGGGAGACTTCTGAAATTTCGGGATCGGTGGACCTTCGATCCCTGGGCCCACAGCCTACTCAAGAATGGATTGGGCGGGAGCTGGTACAGCACTCCACCCCCGTACCTTCGGTTTTTCCAACACTCCACCCCCGTTATGGAGGAGTACGTTCAAGAACGGTTGGAGAAAAAGGGTGAAGCCCATCAATTTCTAAGGGAGGCTGTTTTGTGTTCCCAAGAAAGACTCGGAAAAGCTCAGAGTCATTCTGGACTTGTCGCCACTTAACAAGTTCATAGTGAATTGCAAATTCAAAATGCTAACACTGCAACACATAAGGACCTTACTGCCCAAGAGGGCATATTCCGTCTCTATAGACTTGTCAGATGCCTACTGGCACATTCCAATTAGCCATCGACTCTCCCCCTACCTAGGGTTCAGGCTACAGCGAAGACTATACGCCTTCGGAGCCATGCCATTCGGGCTAAACATAGCCCCAAGGATTTTTACGAAGCTTGCGAGCGTAGCTCTCAAACAATTTCGCCTAAAGGGAATTCAGGTAGTAGCCTACCTGGACGACTGGTTGGTGTGGGCAGCATCCGAGACAGAATGCTTGCAAGCTTCCAGTCAAGTGATCCAGTTCCTAGAGTACCTAGGCTTCAAGATCAACAGAAAAAGTCTCGACTTTCTCCATCTCAAAAGTTCCAGTGGCTAAGATCCACTGGGACTTAATGTCACACCGTTTCTCCACCCCAGCGAAGAAAAGGAAGGAGATAGCGGGTTCTGTCAAGAGACTTCAAGATTCCGAAAGGATATCAAGACACGAGCAGGAGAGAGTACTGCGCTCTCTCCAGTTTGCTTCGGTGACAGACCCAGTGCTAAGAGCACAGCTAAAGGATGCAATCGGAGTTTGGAGAAGTTATGCATCAAACTCGTGAAGAGATCTGAGAAGACCAGCCGCTTCGGCTAAGTACTCTTCTCAGGCCTTGGTCCCAAGCCACACATCTAAAGAAGTCAGGTTCTTCTTCAGCCACCTCCCCCGTCGGTGACGATTCACTCAGACGCCTCAAAGGAGGGATGGGGAGGTCACTCTCATCGGAAAAAAGTCCAGGGGACTTGGTCCAGGCTATTCAAGACCTTTCTCATAAAACTTTCTAGAAGCTAGGGCAGTGCTCCTTACCTTAAAGAAAGTCTCCCCGCGTCATTCGTTCCACATAAAGTGGTAATAGACAGCGAGGTAGTTGTAAGATACTTGAATCGACAAGGATCGAGGTCACCACCTCTCAACCAGGTGATGTTGGCCGTCTTCCGATTGGCGGAAAAGAAGAAGTGGTACCTGTCGGCAGTTCACCTTCAAGGAGTCCGCAATGTGACAGCGGACGCTCTATCCAGGTTCACACCGATAGAGTCGGAATGGTCCTTAGACGCAGGATCATTCTCCTTCATTCTGAATCAGTCCCAGAACTGCAGATAGACCTCTTTGCGACGAAAGACAACAAGAAGTTGCCCCTGTACGTGCCCCGTACGAGGACCCCTTAGCGGAAGCAGTGGACGCGATATCCCTCGACTGGAACAGATGGTCCAAGATTTATCTGTTCCCTCCTCACAACCTTCTGTTGAGGGTCCTCAACAAACTGAGATCCTTCAAAGGGTAGCGGCAATAGTGGCCCACAAGTGGTCGAACAGCGTGTGGTTCCTCCTGGCATTGGAACTGTAGCTGAAGTTTGTACCACTACCAGATCCAGTTCTGACCCAGCGAGTCCAGAAGTCAACTGTCTGCGCTTCATTACAGAAAACCCGGACCCTGCAGTTCATGATTTTCTCTCCCTAGCGGTGAGAAAGCGTTTCGGGATTTCGAAAGCCAGTATAGACTTCATTGAGGAATATAAATGCAAATCTACTAGAAGGCAATATGAGTCATCTTGGATAAAATGGGTGGCCTTTTGTCAAGGCAAAGATTCCGCAGGAGATCTTGACAGACTTCTGCTTATCTTTTTTCCCCACCTCCATGGTCAAGGGTTGGCAGCGAACACGATTTCAGCGTGTAAGTCTGCTTTGTCAAGACCCATTCTATATGCCTTCCAGGTCGACCTAGGTAACGAGATCTTTAATAAAGTCCCGAAAGCCTGTGTTAGGCTCAGACCTTCAGCACCTCCAAAGCCCATTTCATGGTCTTTAGACAAGTTCTTCATTTCGCTTCTCTGTTGAGCAATGAAGAAAGTGCGTTAAAGGATTTGACACAAAAAGTTATTTTCCTAATTTGCACTCGCGTCCGGGGCCAGGGTTAGTGAGATTGTAGCCTCTCGAGAGAGGCAGGTCGTGTTCAGTTCCTGGATGGGGAAGAACTGAACCTTTTTCCGGATCCTACGTTTCTCGCCAAGAATGAGTTACCCACCAACAGGTGGGGTCCCTGGAGAATCTGCCCTCTGAAAGAAGATGCATCTCTATGTCCAGTAGAATGCCTAAAGGTCTATCTTCATAGAACTTCAGACTTCAAGGGTGGTCAACTATTCAGGAGAGAAACATCAGGCTCAAATTTATCTCTGAATCAACTCAGAGCGAAAATCACATATTTTATTCGCAGAGCGGATCCTGACAATACACCCGCAGGTCACGATCCGAGGAAAGTTGCCTCATTCTTAAATTTCTTTAATTGCATGGATTTTGAACATCTCCGTTCATACACTGGCTGGAAGTCTTCCAGAGTGTTCTTTCGCCACTATGCGAAGCAAGTAGAGGAACTAAAAGAGATCTGTGGTAGCAGTGGGTCGCGGTGTTAACCCTACTGTTTAACTCTGCGAGGAACATTGGTCTTAATTGGGACGATTAATTCCAGGGTGAGTGTGTAGTTACATACTGTACTACAAACTAAGTGAGGGCACTGTGTTGCCCATCCAGACTGTTCCATTTCCGAAGGTGAACCTAGCATAAGTGCAGACATGTGTGCCGAGCGTTTCTAACGCTAATGTCATTGATTTGTAATACAGGCTTTTATGACTTTGATACCTCGGTATCTTAAAAGTGGCATCTAATGTTTTTCTTTCAGACAAACAAGCCCTGTTTACTATCATACTTATGCTTAAAGTTTTGGGTTATCCTCTTCTTATATATATATATATATATATATATATATATATATATATATATATATATATATATATATATATATATATATATATATATATATATATATATATATATATATATATAGGCCTATATATATATATATATATATATATATATATATATATATATATATATATATATATATATATATATATATATATATATATATATATATATATATATATATATAATTGTGGTTAACCTGTCTATTTATTGCCTGTCAATAATCTGGTTCTTGAGAACCTTGCGTCTCCTTCACCTGTGTCAATTTACTGGTATAATTGAGCATTCATTCTATGTACCTTATCTGGGATAATTCTAATAGAATTGTTCCTTTATGCAAGCTATGTTGCATTGGTTTTCCTCCTATGCGGATATAAAACCTTTGTCCAATACAAGTATTGTGCGGAAAACTGGTCGATATTTCATATTGACGCAGTGGTCCTTTACAAACTATGCTTTACTTAATATAGGGCGAGACCACTATATTAGCTTGCCTGGTATTCGTACATAGATATATGTACTCTTCGAGACTTTTCCAGAGTCTAGTAGGACTCTTCCCTGTAGGGGACAGGAAGCTCTAACATAGTTTATAGTTAGTTGAAAAGATGTATAACGGTAACATCTTAGGTCTCTAGGTCTAGTCGACCGGGAAAAAATTACCTCCGGGGAGTACGGCACGTTCTGAGAATCCACAGATACAGTAATGCTCTGCTACACTTCCATCAGGACGACATGGCTTGAGCCCAAAAAACGGATTTTGAGCGAAGCGAAAAATCTATTTTTGGGTGAGATGGCCATGTCGTCCTGATGGACCCGCCCTTGCCTTTCTAAGAAAGGGCTGTAGGACCCCTCCCTACATACAGTATCTGTAGCACCTCGTGTACGCTACAAGGAATACAGATGGCGCCAGGATTGGCGCCAGGCACGCATACGAATCAGGGGATAGGGAAGCCTTGGGAGCGGCTCCCCTTTTTCTTTCCCGAATTCGTATCTCGTCAATCTCCCTCCTACGAGACGAAATCTCTGTTCAGGTCGTAGATTGCCATGTGACGTGTCTAGAATACGTCCTCTGATATGTCGCGATATCCCTTTCACGAGGGATACTCGCTCCAGGAGTTAGAATTCTGGTACCTTAATGTAAGTTCTCTGGGAATATTGCCGTAGTTGTAATATACCCTAGGAAGCTACCCTATAGGAACTTCCATCAGGACGACATGGCCATCTCACCCAAAAATAGATTTTTCGCTTCGCTCAAAATCCGTTTATCTAATTTAATGGCTTTACTGTTCTCAGCATATTTTAATTTGATAGTTTATTAATTCTCTTTTAGTAGTTTGATTCCGTGTTTCCTTTTCTCACTGTGCTATTTTTCCCAGTTTGAGCCCTTGGGGTTATAGCCTCTTGCTTTTCCTACTAGGGTTGTAGCTTATCATGTAATAATAATAATAATAATAATAATAATAATAATAATAATAATAATAATAGTAGTAGTAGTAGGCCAAGTCTTCCTAGGTTAGGTTAAGTTGGTTCAGTTTAAGATAGCTGAATCTCGGGAGATGTAGTCCGTCTTTTTTGAGAGAATTGTTTATGTTTGAGACATTCTTAGTTTTATTATTGCTTTTTGTGTTTTTAATGTTACTTCGAAAATTAGTTTCTTATCTGTATATGACTACTTAAAAACCCCGTTTTTTTGTGGATCTGTTATTATAATATTTACGTTTATTTTGTGAATGTTTAAAAAAAATAAGAGATGTTACTACATTCTACTACACCTTCTATTATATATATTTTCAAATTTCTGAATTACATTTTGGGATTTTTCAGTCAAAAAAAAAATAAAGAAAAAAAATCATGTCCATTTTCCTTTCTATTTTTTCAAGTATGAAAGAGTATATGTCATACTGTGGGTGAACAATGCTTCAACGAAAAATAATTTTGAGTAGCATTTTACAAAACAACCACTGCCAATATTGGAAAATATTTTTTATTCAAAGTCTTACATATTGCATTTGCAGGAATTACTGTTGGTTGGAATATTTCATAGTAGACAGTTTTTATTATTATTATTATTATTATTATTATTATTATTATTATTATTATCTAAGCTAAAGCCTTAGTTGGAAAAGCTGATTGCTATAAGCCCAAGGGCTCCAACATGGAAAAATAGCTAAGTGAGGAAAGAGAATAAGGGAATAAATAAACTACAAGAGAAGTAGTGAGCAATTAGAATAAAATACTTTAAGAATAGTAACAACATTAAAATAAACCTTCTATATAAAATATAAAAGCTTAAAAAACAAGAG
>NC_090756.1:44990228-45037728 GCF_036898095.1 Palaemon carinicauda | reverse complement strand
TATTTTGCTCTGGAAAAGCCCACTAAATTTTGGAGGTGATCCGGATCAAGATTGTGATTCTAGTTATTATTGTTATTATAATATAGTTGACTCATTCACGTTCAGTATACGACAGAGGAAAAGGTTGGTCCGTAGAATTGAGTAAAATATTGACACTTTTCCTTCATTGGTGGAGGTTGGAAATCTCTGATTGTTCTTTGTAGTTATTTCCTTATGGATTCATCGACAGAAAATATAGTCAGTTGTTCTTTGAAAATTATTATCATCATGTTATTCTCGGAAACACGTGTACTACAATAGCTTCTTTTATTTTCACTAAGCAATGGCTGTGACCTCATTGAAGATTACTATTGTTATATCATCATTCCCAGATAAATAGCTACGACAAAGTCGAAAAATTATTAAGGAACTTTTACCCGAAACAAATATCATTTGAAGATAATCCCATAATATGATCTCTATGGATCCTGACATCGATTGGGGTTTCCTTAAGGATAAAGGTCACCCCTATTGTTTATGAGAAATGGGTCAATGGCATATGATTATATATTTCCTGTTTTCAGTATTTTTATTGTGTTCTATTTCTTTCGATATCTTTTTGTATATTTCATTGGTTAAATTTTTCATTTAGCTGAATTTACCATTATTCTATAGAAATATAATTTTTGCTAACATTCACTTTGACAGAACACGTTTTACAACTTGCCAATTTTGTTGCTTCTTTGGATTAAAATGCTTTTTGATACCTCACGAGAGAGAGAGAGAGAGAGAGAGAGAGAGAGAGAGAGAGAGAGAGAGAGAGAGAGAGAGAGAGAGAGAGAGAGAGAGATAAAAACTTATTGAAGGAGTTTGAGAAGATTTTGAGATGATGATAATCGAGATGTTGAATGATTCATCCAACAATAGACTTTGTCTCAAACCTTTGAGAATATCAGAAACTGGAAGAAAACCGCATATGATAAATAAACAAAACATCATCAGTTCTTTAACATTGATTACATTTATTTTGTTTATGTTTTGCATCATTTATAGAACCAGGGATAATTGTTTATCAGAATCTTGGTAACTTTCCATTTAATCAGTTGTGGCTAATTTGTAACGTCCCTGCCTGGTGATTGATAGACTGGGGTTCGAATCCCGCTCAAACTTGTTAGTTCCTTTAGTGTGTGCTTCCCCTCCGTCCTTTTGAGCTAAGGAGGGGTGGGGGGTTTAGGGGAAGACTATATGTCTCTTTGTTCAGTCATCAGCAGCCATTGCCTGATCCTTTGTGGTCCTACCTTGGGCGGACCTGCCATTAAACCTTTAAAATGCCTGCTTAGGTTTATCTAAAGAATCAAGAAAAACTATTACAAATTGGATTTTATATATTTAGACATTTACGATAACATTTTCAGCTTTATGGTAATATCATCCACACTTCCTAATCATGAGGAATAAAGAATGGAACATATTCCTAATTTTTCGCTTCAATTGAAAAATATTGAATTAAATCCTCATGGTTGTTGAAAAAGTGGAGCTCTTTATTATTATTATTATTATTATTATTATTATTATTATTATTATTATTATTATTATTATTATTATTATTATTACCTTCTCCAACTTCGTTTCGAAGGTTGTGTATTTACTTGTTTCTATGTCTGTCTGTGTGTTTGTAATTCGCGTTACTCAAAAACTATTTGACCGAATCTCGTGAAATTTGGTGGGAGGATTGGTCATGATCCAAGGAAAATTTGACTAAATTTTTATGATTGGGTTAAAAGTCAAGGCCAAGATCACGAAATGGTAAAAACCGTGGCATATTTTTATTTGATTCGCATAAAACTAGTGCATTATTCAGTTACCTTTCCTACGTAGGGTCGCTATTCAGATTGTAGCGTTCGATCAATGAGGAATAAGGCAAGGCAGACGCCAACCAATCAGAATTAAGGTGAGGTAGACGCCGATCAATCAGGAATAAGGCGAAGCAGACGCCGAACAATTAGGATTAAGGCTAGATAGGCGCCGACCAATCAGAATTAAGGTGAGGTAGACGCCAATCAATCAGGAATAAGGCGAAGCAGACGCCGACCAATCAGGATTAAGGCTAGATAGACGCCGACCAATTAGGATTAAGGCTAGGTAGACGCCGACCAATCAGGATTAAGGCGAGGCAGGTGCCGACCAATCAGGATTAAGGTGAAGTTCGTGACATTTATCTTGTCAAATGAGAGACAAGAGAGTCTGCGTAATTCTCGTTTGACTAAAGATAAATCTGGACGTGAGTTTCAATGACTTGTATTGTTCAAAACAGCTTCAACAGATATTTTGTGATTTTAGAATATTTAACTGTTACCAGTAGGGAGTTTTTGTGTTTCTTTTTTTTTTCTCTTAATGAAGTTATTTAATCTCTTTGGAAGTTAGAGTAAGAGGAGATACAATAATTTGCTCGAAGTAGTTTACTTATTCCTTCAATCTGATCTTCTTCTTCTTCTTCTTCTTCTTCTTCCCACCGTTATCTTGCATTAGGGGATCTGTTGCATGATGCGTTCTCTCTAATCAATGGAATCCACAGACTAAATTAGATTTACCATATATGTCATCCATCCATCCATATACCAAGGCACTTCCCCCAATTTTGGGGGTTAGCCGACACCAACAATGAAAAAATACAAAAAGGGGACCTCTACTCTCTATGTTCCTTCAGCCTAATCAGGGACTCAACCGAGTTCAGCTGGTACTGCTAGAGTGCCACAGCCCAACCTCCCACATTATCCACCACAGATGAAGCTTCATAATGCTGACTCCCCTACTGCTGCTACCTCCGCGGTCATCTAAGGCACCGGAGGAAGCAGCAGGGCCTACTGGAACTGCGTCACAATCGCTCGCCATTCATTCTTATTTCTAGCACGCTCTCTTGCCTCTCTCACATCTATCCTCCTATCGATCAGAGCTATCTTCACACCATCCATCCACCCAAACCTTGGCCTCCCTTTTGTACTTTTCCCATCAACTCTTGCATTCATCACCTTCTTTAGCAGACAACCATTTTCCATTCTCTCAACATGGCCAAACCACCTCAACACATTCATATCCACTCTAGCCGCTAACTCATTTCTTTCACCCGTTCTCTCCCTCACCACTTCGTTCATAACCCTTTCTACTCGAGATACACCAGCCACACTCCTTAGACACTTCATCTCAAACACATTCAATTTCTGTCTTTCCATCACTTTCATTCCCCACAACTCCGATCCATACATCACAGTTGGTACAATCACTTTCTCATATAGAACTCTCTTTACATTCATGCCCAACCCTCTATTTTTTACTACTCCCTTAACTGCCCCCAACACTTTGCAACCTTCATTCACTCTCTGACGTACATCTGCTTCCACTCCACCATTTGCTGCAACAACAGACCCCAAGTACTTAAACTGATCCAACTTCTCAGGTAGCTCTCCATTCAACATAACAGTCAACCTTGCACCACCTTCCCTTCTCGTACATCTCATAACCTTACTCTTACCCACATTAACTCTCAACTTCCTTCTCTCACACACCTTTCCAAATTCTGTCACTAGTCGGTCAAGCTTCTCTTCTGTGTCTGCTACCAGTACAGTATCATCCGCAAACAACAACTGATTTACCTCTCATTCATGGTCATTCTCGCCTACCAGTTTTAATCCTCGTCCAAGCACTCGAGCATTAACCTCTCTCACCACTCCATCAACATACAAGTTAAACAGCCACGGCAACATCACACATCCCTGTCTCAGCCCCACTCTCACCGGAAACCAATCACTCACTTCATTTCCTATTCTAACACATGCTTTACTACCTTTGTAGAAACTTTTCACTGCTTGCAACAACCTTCCACTGACTCCATATAACCTCATCACATTCCACATTGCTTCCCTATCAACTCTATCATATGCTTTCTCCAGATCCATAAACGCAACATAGACCTCCTTACCTTTTGCTAAATATTTCTCGCATATCTGCCTAACTGTAAAAATCTGATTCATACAACCCCTACCTCTTCTAAAACCACCCTGTACTTCCAAGATTGCATTCTCTGTTTTATCCTTAATCCTATTATTCAATACTCTACCATACACTTTTCCAACTACACTCAACAAACTAATACCCCTTGAATTGCAACACTCATGCACATCTCCCTTACCCTTATATAGTGGTACAATACATGCACAAACCCAATCTACTGGTACCATTGACAACACAAAACACATATTAAACAATCTCACTGACCATTCAAGTACAGTCACACCCCCTTCCTTCAACATCTCAGCTTTCACACCATCCATACCAGAGGCTTTTCCTACTCCCGTTTCATCTAGTGCTCTCCTCACTTCATCTATTGTAATCTCTCTATCATTCTCATCTCCCATCACTGGCACCTCAACATCTGGAACAGCAATTATATCTGCCTCCCTATTATCCTCAACAATCAGCAAACTTTCAAAATATTCCGCCTACCTTTTCCTTGCTACCTCTCCTTTTAACAACCTTCCATTTCCATCTTTCACTGTCTCTTCAACAGTGAAATGTGAAATTCATAAACACATGGAGTTTTTAACCTAAAAAAATGTTTAGGCCTGTCTAAAATGTGTAATTTCCCAAGATAATTCTAGTATTTGTTTGGAAATCTAAGATTTGTAAACTACTGCAAAAATGTGTATGATATATTTCCATTTCTGTAATAATACCCTTTCAAAATAATTATCATAGTCTTCAAATTTTTTTCCATCTTTCGCTTTGCAAATTCACAAGAGGCAGAATAGGACGATTTTGTAGCTTCCTTTGATTAAAATGATTTTCGATATCTCACAAGAGAGAGAGAGAGAGAGAGAGGAGAGAGAGAGAGAGAGAGAGAGAGAGAGAGAGAGAGAGAGAGAGAGAGAGAGAGAGAGAGAGAGAGAGAGAGAGATAATACTATCTTTGGAACTCCTCAAAGTATCAGAACTTTTATTCTATTTTTCAGGATTCTTCGCCAAATAGGGAAGAAACAAGTAGAACTGAAGGTAAGAATTATACTCTCTCTCTCTCTCTCTCTCTCTCTCTCTCTCTCTCTCTCTCTCTCTCTCTCTCTCTCCTCTCTCTCTCTCTCTCTCTCTCTCTCTCTCTATCTATCTTTTGAGTTTATATGGTTTAAAATTGATCAAAGATATAAAGTTCTAAAATTCTAAAAAAGAATATATATATACTGTATATTTTCTCCTGTTCAAGTTAAAAAAAAAAACAATGAAGCTTCAGAAGTTTTGGTAAAAAATATACTGTCTAAAATAAGAGATTTGCAATAATAAATCAGCAATCCTAAATCAGGTCAAGATAATGATGTAAAAACTTATTGAATGAGTTTAAAAAGATTTTTTGATTATGAATATCGAGATGGCAAATGATTCATCCAACAATAGATTATGTCTCAAACCTTTTAGTGAATCAGAAACTGGGAGAACATGGCATAAATAAACAAGACAGCATCAGATCTTTTTCATTATTTACATTTATTTTGTTTATGTTTATTTGCTTACATCATTTATGGAACCAGGGATAATTGTTTATACGAATCTTGGTAGGTTTCCATTTAATTAGTTGTGGCCTATTGCTAACGTCTCTGCCTAGTGATTGCCAGACTGGAGTTCGAATCCGCTCAAACTTGCTTGTTCTTTTAGTGTCTGCAACCTCACCATCCTTTAGAGCTAAGGACCGGGTCTTGGGGAGCTTATAGGTCTACCTACCAAGTCATCAACAGCCATTACCTGGCCCTCCATGGTCCTAGTTTGTGTGGAGAGGGAGATTGTGCGCTGGTCATATATAGGGTCATTCTCAAGGGAATTATCCTGCTTTCTAGGTCAATGTTACTGTCCGTTGCCTTTGTTATTTATGAGTTGCCTTTAAACCTTTGAATTGTCTGTTATATATTATCTAAAGAATAAAGAAAGTCATTATGAATTTGATTGATTTTTTTGTTTTTAGTATTTATTGTAATATTTCTGGCTTTATGGTAACATCATCCTCACTCTTCTTAATCAACGAGAATAAAGAGGGGAACATATCCCTAATTTTTCGCTTCATTAGAATAAATGTTAAATTAAAACACTATAACTGATGAAAGGTTGTAGCTCTTTCTCCGCGAGCTAAGGCAAGGAACCTATCTATGTATTATTATTATTATTACTATTATTATTATTATTATTATTATTATTATTATTATTATTATTATTATTATTATTATTATTATTATTATTACCTTCGCAGATTTCGTTGCGAAGGTTATGTTTTGATAGGCGGTGTGTATTTATTTGTTTGTATGTCTTTCTGAGAGTTTGTGATTCGCGTTACTCAGAAATTATTTGACCGACTCTCGTGAAATTTGGTGTGGGGATTTGTCATGATCCAAGGACAATTTTATTAGATTTTCGGAGGGATTGGGTCATAAGTGAAGGCCAAGGTCACGAAAACGTATAAAGGTGACCAATTTTCATTTGATTTTCATGAAACTTCTGCCAAATGTGCATAATTCAATTTATTATTTTGTGATATACAACTTAAGATAGGCAAAGGTATGTGCTCTACCGACTGCCCAAATAGCTCAGGGTTACAGAGGTAGCTATCCCTAATGAGTAGTTATACTTAGGAAACTGCTTCTTCATTGTAATTCACAAAATACTTTGCTGTAATATATGTAAACTTTCAAGAGCCAGACATTATTTGGAATATGAACTCAGTAAACTTTGGAATCTTCAGGGCCAGAGTTATGTCAGCTTCCTTCCTTCTCGCTTCCTGCGTCTTGTTCCGAAAGGCTTTGGGATCAACTTGCAATTTCTAGACAAGTTCACCGCTGAAAAGAAATGAAAATTAACAAAAACGAGGAAAAGAATATTTTTCGTCTATTAGTTCCATAAAACAAATTATAACTTTCTCGGTCTTTTTGAAATGTGAATAGTAACCGGTGTGATTTTTGTAGATACAAAAAATGACCCCCCTCTCTCTCTCTCTCTCTCTCTCTCTCTCTCTCTCTCTCACACACACACACACACACCTATATATATATATATATATATATATAGGTGTGTGTGTGTGTGTGTGTGTGTACGTGTGTGTGTATCAAAGTAACTCAAAAATAAACAAAAGGACTTGATTGGAGTTATTACTTTCATCCTTTAGACTCAACAAGGAGAATTCATATACAAAGACATCGTATTTATACAGAAGGGGGGTCCCACAGTTTCTTGATAATTAAAACAATTTAGATATCAGATAAAAGTATGATACCTGATTAACGGAAAAAAAGAATAAAGTAAAGTAAAGTAAAGTAAAGTAAAAAAGATTAAGTAAAAGTAAAAGATTAAGATAATTTTTTTAAATGTTTAATTTTGGAAGAGGGTGAAAAATCCTTCTAGAAGATTGATGGTCTCACAATTGATGATTATGGCCTTTTGAACATCCCGTGACGTCATACAATGTGTTCATTATTTCTGGTAATCTTAGGTAATGTCCTCCACGTGTTCATTTGATGTTATGAAAACGAGAAAGATTCACTTTGGGAGATTAAATAATTTTCATTCCATAATGATTATATCTATATTAATATAACCCACCTCATTTATATTACGAGAGAGAGAGAGAGAGAGAGAGAGAGAGAGGAGAGAGAGAGAAGCAACCAAGATATATACCGATTTAAGACATGTCATATGTCACGTGAGCTAAGCCCCTGTCCAAACCCTCGATTGCATGGTCATATCAATAACCATGGTACATTACCATATTCTCATACGTTCGCATTCTTACAAGGTAAACAGAGTTTAATTTTTTTCTCAAATACGCTAACAAGAAAAAGTACCCCTGGAGAAATATGTTTTCAATAATAAATTGAGGCAAGTTTTTCCATAAATAATTCATAAAAGCTATTTTTAGCCCCTATAATTCCATCCTCGTTTACCGACTTCATTTTAGGGGATTAAAAAGTCCATCGTCTCACATTACTCTTTTAATTACTTTCCACTTTATTGTCATTAATATTAATAGGCCATAGACATCAGTTTACTAGTCTCCATCGACCGACCATCTGTGTTCTTATCCATCTTTTCGACTGGGTAAATCCTGTCTTTTTTTTTAAGGGTTAATTTCTGAGCCTTTTTCTGGGGTTAATTTACTGTTCTCTCTTATTTCATGTTTTTATTTTTTATATGAAAACTCACGTGACTATCTCCCAATAAGATATACAAGTTAATCCTTATGAAGATTGCGTTAATGACTGGATGTAATGTTTGCTGTTTCCAAGGACGCAAGAGATATTGTCCGGGCAGCACTCAAAATATAAGACCCTTGCCGGCCGGCAGCTCTGCCGGCCAGCAGGAGGCTGAGTCAATTCCACATCCTAACCTATAATAGGTCCAGATGTAGAACGACGTACAGTACTGTAAGGGCTAGGCCATTACGGAGATAGAGGGGGAAGGGACAAAAGAGGGTCCTACCAACCTTGCTTTAGTGACGGATCACCCGCAGCCAAGAAACTTATCTTAGCCTAAGGGAGATCCAAGGGGGGAGGCCAGCAATACTTGGCAGCCCCCAGAGCACCAAAGCAAGGAAGGTGTTGCTACTCCCAGGGAAAGAAACTTATCCTCCCCCGAGAACAGCAACAAGGACTAGTCTGGTATGTCACAAAAGAAGGAATCATATCCACAGAAACCTTCGGTAGTGACCTAAGGAGGCTAAGCCACCATTGTCTGTGTCAGGCCACCGAGAAGACTCTACCCCAAGCCAGACAAACACAGACTCAGACTAAAAAACTCTGTTGTTCTGCCCCTCTTTGAACCAGACTTACTGCAACAGGAAGGTACAGTAACACCCCAGTATAGTTTTTATCGAAAATTAATTCAGAAAAAACCACTTAGGGATAAGCCCAAGGCTTAAACAGAGGGATAGGGATTGCATACCTTCTCCGAAGAAAAGAAAGCAACCGGGGAGTATGAGAAAGTATACTAAGGCTCCATAGGCAACTTAGCCTAGGCCCCAAGAGAATCGATTACCTAAATCACCGAAACTCACTCGTATACTATCTTGGAAATATTCCACACAATCTTAAATGTATAAAACATAGCCTAAAGCTTCAATAAAATTTTAATACACTCGGAAAACCCAAATTCATGCATGAAGTACTAGGACCAAACGACTAGGCTACATGGCCTAGCGTAGGCCAGAATGGCGAATACTTCGCCAAAATAATACTAAGCACGAAAGGAAATCCTATGTAATGCTAAATAGCTAAAATTTATCAAAGCAAAACAACTGGGAATGTCGCTCTGACTAACTAAACTTATACCTAGCGAGCGACAGCGTCCATGACGCCTCCGGTAGGCTACGGCTCTTGTAACAAAGATTAATCCTATTAATCACTCAAAAATTTACCAGGAGCCTATATTTATACATAAAAGACATGGTACTCAACTTATCAGAGTCCGACGAAGGCGGAGAAGCCATGAAAAGCAGAATAAATCCAAGATTTGCGAGAAACACAGGAAAAAACACCGAGTTGTTAAGCTACCCAAATAGGAATACAGATGGCGCCAGGATTGGCGCCAGGCACGCTTACGAATCGGGAGATAGGGAGCCCTTTTTCTTTCCCGAATTCGTTTCTTGCCGTTTGCCCCCTGCGAGACGAAATCTCTGTTCGGGATGCAGATTGCCATGTGGCGTGTCAAGAATACGTCCTCTGATATGTCGCGATTTCCCTTTCACGAGGGATACTCGCTCCGGGAGTTAGAATTCTGGGACCTTAAGGTAAATTCTCTGGGAATATCGCCGTAGTTGTAATATACCCTAGGAAGCTACCCTATAGGAACTTCCATCAGGACGACATGGCCATCTCACCCAAAAATAGATTTTTCGCTTCGCTCAAAATCCGTTATATATATATATATATATATATATATATCCCCTCTGATGGTCCAGCATTTCGCTGCAGTAGAGGGGCTTGAGTGTCTCAATGATGGACTGGGCAATGGCGATGGGGTAGTTTATCCACCCTGGCAGGCTGAACCATACCGCTAAGGCCAGTTCTGAGAGACCAGACCGAGACTGGACCCCTATAGGCCTTCTCCTTTATTTAAGATAGGTAAAGGCTAGGAGAAGGAAAACTCCAAAATCAAACCAAACAAGACCCAAACGGCGGAGCTTCTCAGTCCCGGCGGAAGAGGGCAATGCTTGTCGGGCAGGCAACAAGGCGGGCCTTGACATAAAAAGAACCGGCAGCCCGATGCAACCAATATCGAAGAAGCCGCCTGTCTCATATGTCTTGAGCCGCGGTGAAAACGGTGTGGGCTAAGTGTGTGTGCGTGGCCGTTGCAAAGCCACGACCACCCAAACAATATACCCAGCTACTGGCATTCTGTCGTTTCCTCCACCCTTCTTCATCTCTTTCTCACCATCATCATCATCATCATCACCACCAAGTCCTGAGGCGACAGCACCGTGGGTGAAGGGGGCAGGCCTGGATAGCTTGAAGCCCTTAGCCCACGACTGCACTCAAGCGGTGAGTCTAAGATTCAGTTGCTCTCTTGTGACGGTGCCGTGACACCAGAGTTCGGCAGCTGGACCCGTGACTGGGCTGGCCTATTGAGGACACCGCAGCTCACCCCACATGGGGAGGCCCCTAGAAAAGGTGGGGTAATCATTGGACACGGCAAACCCGTCTGGTCAGCTCACCGCGGCTGGCGGACATCCCACTAATGCGGTCGAAACAACAGGAAAAACATATTAACCTTAGGTGCGTAGAACATCCGCACCCTCCAAGACGTGACGAACACCAACCGCCCGGAACGACGTACAGCCTTCGTCTGCAAGGAGCTAGCCCGCTTCAATGTTGATCTGGCGGCTCTTAGCGAGACTAGACTACCCGAAGAGGGCAACATCAGGGAAGCTGGAACAGGCTACACCCTCTTCTGGAAAGGCAAGGCCCTAGAGGAGCCTCGCATCCACGGTGTCGGCTTCGCCATCCGTTCCCAGCTAGTGCAGCAGCACAACCTCGCTCCCAAGGCCATCAGTGAGCGCCTGATGACTGTCCACATCCCCATCACGCGGGACAGACATCTCACCCTGATCTCTGTCTACACCCGACTATGACCTCAACCGATGATGACAAAGCTGCCTTTTACACCTAGCTCAACCGCACTATCCAGGCAGTGCCCGCCAATGACAAGCTCGTTGTGCTTGGCGACTTTAATGCCCGAGTAGGCAAAGACCATCGCCTGTGGGAGGGAATCATCGGCCGCCATGGCATTGGAAATTGCAATGCCAATGGCCAACTCCTACTGGGTCTGTGTGCAGAACACCAACTTGTGGTAACCAACACCCATCTTCCAGTTACCAAAACGACAAAACACCACATAGAGACACCCCCGGTCTAAACACTGGCACACCCTGGACTACGTCCTGACCAGAGCCAGAGACCGAGGAGACGTCAACATCACCCGATCCATGCCCGGAGCAGACGACAGCTGGACGGACCACAGACTCCTCATCTCCCGTCTCTCCGTGACGACCCTACGACCACCCAGAAGGGCAGCTGACAGCGTACCACACCAACGCTTTGATTTTAGTAAGCTCCGCAACCCACAGGTGGCACAGAACTACAAGGAGGCCTGCAAACAACACCTCCTAGACCTCATGGGTCAGGTCACTGTTGAGCACCACTGGACCACCCTCACAAACGCCATGGCCTGTGCCGTGGAGGAAACACTAGGCTACACTACCAAGAAACGGCAGGATTGGTTTGATGAGAATGATGCTACCATATCTCTTCTCAATGAAACCAAACGACAAGCACACCTGACTTTGGAAAACTAACCAACAGCAGCTAACAAATGTGCTCACAAGGTGGCTGAAGCTGGTTGCCAAAGAGGGATCCGTGAAGCCCAGAACACCTGGTGGCAAAGAAAAGCTGCAGAAATACAGAGTTACGCAGACCAACGTGACCTGCGCAGCTTCTATGCAGCAACAAAGGAAATATTCGGTCCCACACGGTCATCAGTGGGCAGCCTGAAGGACGCGAATGGGGCCACGACCATCACCGACAGCGAGGGCATCCTGGCCAGGTGGAGGTCTCACTTTGAGAACGTCCTCAATGACCAAGCAGACACCCCAGACGATCTCCTGCAAATGACCCCGCAGCATCCCGTCCGTCACTGGATGGCACTACCACCCTCCATCCATGACTTCAACAAGGCCCTGCAGCGCAAGAAGCCCGGCAAAGCACCAGGGCCAGACAACATCCCGTTGGAGCTCCTCACTCACGGTGGTCCTAGTTTGAGGAACCGTTTGATGCTCCTTATACTGAAAATATGGGAGACCAAGACCCTCCCCAGTGACTTCCGCGATGCAAACATCGTTACCATCTTCAAGAAGGGAGACAGGGAGAACTGTAACAACTACCGGGGAATATCACTACTAAGCATCGCGAGTAAGATTTTCGCTCGGATTCTCCTTGACCGCCTCCTTATTCTCGCAGAAGACGTCCTGCCAGAGTCCCAGTGCGGCTTTCGACCTTCCCGCGGGACCATAGACATGATCTTCTGTGCGCGACAACTACAAGAGAAGAGCCTCGAACAACAACAGCCCATAATGTTCATCTTCTGGGATTGAAAAAGGCCTTCGACAAATTACCTCGACCTGCCATGTGGGCTGTCCTCAAAAGATATGGCTGCCCACCCTATTTTGTCAAGCTGGTGCGAGCCCTCCATGACGGAATGGTTGGGAGAGTCTGCCACCAGAACTCTCTTTCAGACCCATTCCCCATCAACGGCGGCCTGAAGCAGGGCTGTGTTCTGGCCCCAACGTGTTTCTCGCTATACACCGCAGCAATGCTCAACGAGATTCCCCCAGACACACCCTCAGTTGACCTACGTTTCCGCATGGATGGGGGCACTTTCAACCTCGCCAGACTCCACGCCAGAACCAAGACCACCTTGTGTGCAGTGCGAGAACTGCAGTATGCTGACGACAATGCCACCCCAGGTCAGACGGCAGTGGACCTGCAGTCGTTAGCTGATGCATACAACTCTGCCTACGAACGTTTTAGGATGCAAGTCAACACAGATAAGACCAAGACCCTCGTCCAACATCCACCAGGACTGATGCTCCCAAACTTCAATATAACATTGAATGACCATCCGTTAGAACAGGTGGACCAGTTCTCCTACCTAGGGAGCATCCTAACATCACCTCCCACAAGCAAAAAGGACGTGGAGAACAGGATCAGGGCAGCCCACTCCGCCTTTGGCCAACTCAACTGCCGCGTATTTAACAACCACGCACTGACAATGACCACCAAAATAATGGTGTTCAGGGCAGTAGTCCTCTCCACGCTCCCGTATGCATGTGAAACATGGACGCTATGTAGAAACGATATTAAAAACCTAAAACGCTTCCAACAAATGAAACTGAGGCAGATCTTGAAAATTCCCTGGGAGAGCCACACCACCAACATTGAAGTCTTAGAACGCGCCTCGCAGACCAGCGTGGAGGCCACCATCATCCACCACCGCCTCCGCTGGATAGGACACGTGCATAGGATGGATCCATCTAGGCTCCCAAAGAAAATATTCTACGGAGAACTGACCCAGGGCACCAGACCACGAGGAGCCCCGAAAATGTGCTATAAAGATCAACTAAAGCGCACCCTGGCTCTAACTGACATCGATCCTTCCTCATGGGAAGAAAAAGCCACAGACAGGGAAAACCTGGAGAAGTACAGTACACCATGGCACCGTGGACTTCGAGGAGAGGAGACAAAATGAGGAGGCTAGGAGGAGACGAAGGAGAGAGCGATTAGCACAGCCCCACCCACCACCTACCCTCCCTTGTGAACACTGTCCGCGACTCTTCCACCACAGACTAGGAATTAACAGCCACATCAGGCATAAGAACCCACCCCATAGATAGGAGGCTGATGGCTAACGACAGAACCCAATACTCGGACACAAGTGGGCGCCGACGATATATATATATATATATATATATACTGTGTGTATATATATATATATATATATATATAATTACATATATATATATATATATATATATAAATCTCTCTCTCTCTCTCTCTCTCTCTCTCTCTCTCTATATATATATATATATATATATATATAAATATATATATATATATATATATAATCACGCACAGCTCTCCCCGTCCCCTGGGTATGGAAAAAGAGAATAGTCATACCCCGGTGATATGGATGTGTGTGTGGTTGTGTAAGCATATCTTTCTGAATATTTAGCCGACATTTTTAACAAGTCACGTGCACTAGTTCCACCATAATGATTCTTTCCAAAGCGTCTTTAACATGACAACAGAGAGAGAGAGAGAGAGAGAGAGAGAGAGAGAGAGAGAGGGAGAGAAACGGCGTCATCATTGTCAACTTCGAATATCAGACCATTATTTTCTGATATGAAAAATAAAAAGAAAATGAGAAAGAGAAAGTGGAGGAAAATTGGCAGGAGTCAGAAGAGACCTTAAATTGGAAGGGAACAGAAAGAGACACATTGAGAGAGAGAGAGAGAAGAAAAGAAGATGTAATAGACTGGACAAGAATGTGGGAATCTTCTTAAATGGATAAAAGGTTATAGACCATGAGGAGTTTTTAAGTTATCAAACAATATATGACCATAGAAAAAAATATATAAACTATTTTATATGGGCGTATATTTATATACCATATATATACAGCAACAACATATATATATATGCAAGGAGATTTTTGTGTGATCGCTCACAGTAAACCAGCTTAGAATGGGCGGCCCTGACTAGTACAGCTTTGCTGATCATGGTGATATGTAAACCCTTGAACCATATATATATATATATATATATATATATTCACAAAAGGAATCATAACTGTTATGTGGAAGTTACACTTCCATAACGGGAGAACTATTGTAAACGCTGAAAGTAAAGTATGAATGAGATTACCTCTAGTAAAATGAACGTAAATGAAATTATCTGGATAGATGGCAGGAAAGGGCGAGACATAGTAGTTTAAGAATTGAATAAAAGATAAAAAAGGAAAATAAAAGTTAATTTGGATGGAACTGAAAACTTTTTGAGGCAAGAGTCTGTGGAAGCAGACCTTGGAAACGTTGAGTCTAATTTGTTTCTTAGAAACAAATTATGAAAATTATTACTAAATAGAGAATATATTTATTTGTTGAGATTTCTGAGCCACAACTGGAATGTAGCCCAAAATGGGTGAGGGTCCTGATGTGGACCGTTGTAAAAATATTCAGCTCTTTTGAAAGTTCAGTTGAGTAATCAAGGTTTTTTTAATTCTGTTCTTGACGGAGATGAATGCGCTGATTGATTCTCTCTCTCTCTCTCTCTCTCTCTCTCTCTCTCTCTCTCTCTCTCTCTCTCTCTTTCTCTCTCTCTCTCTCTCTCTCTCTCCCCTTAACAACAGCTGCGTGTTTCGTAATGTTTGCATCATATTTATAGCCAACTTTGCGAATTTACTGTTCCCAGTTTGTTCCGAGAGGAGAGATAATGAAATTCCAACTGATGTTTATTGCAAATTTCGATTTTGTTAATTACGTAATATAGTTCAGCTAATTATCTTCAAAGATGGAAATAATTTTTGATTAAGTAGCCAAAGGTATTAGGGAATATTCTACACAAACAAGAAAAACAAACACACATGTAAAACAGTTATTAATTGTCAAATATATCATATTTGTGAATCATATACACAAAATATTTCTTAGGCTCTAGAGGCAGTTTACTTTAATATACTTTTTTACGTAACCAACCTAACCTAACTTAGCCTATTTTGATGATATATTGAATCTGTTCGATCAATAGAAAGAGTTTTCAAGAGATGAGACAACGTTTCTAGGAAATGAAAACAGACAACTTAAGACCTAACAACAACAAGATTCTTGTCGTATTTCTTACAATATTGAAATGATGTATGAGAATTGCATGCTTTATTGGTAAACTCCAGATCCATGAATTAATTTAAAGTTAAAATATGTGATGATTTTAAGATAGTTAGCGTTTGAAGATTATTCAACCTCTATATTTCATGTTCCAAATAGTTATTTTAATGAAAACAGTTTGTTCTATTGCTAAAACGTCTTTTTTTTCATGTTCATGCAAACATCTCTGGTTCCTTACAAAACCCTTTCTGACCAGGGTGCCTTAATTACATTTTCTTCAAGAATTTGAGGGAAACATATTTATGTTAGTATCCCCTATTTATTAGCACTATAATTTTATTGAATTCCCTAAAGTAAAGACTATCCGTCTTCTTAATTTTCGATGGTATCGTAAATGTTTACTGCACGGCTCTCGAAGTTATATTCATCGTATTTTTTTGTCTGCTGCTTTATTTATTTACATTTTTTTTATGGTATGGCTATGCTGAAAGATGCATAAAGTGTCAGACGATAACCAAACATGCCTAAAGCATTTCAGAGTCGTTGTCGAAGTCATTGAAGTCATTGTCGTCGTCTTAGTCATGTTAATAGTGATACAAGACATTAAGAAGGAAGATTTTTTTCTTTAATGCAAAAGTGATATTAGTTGAGGAACTTTTCGATATCGCCCCATTGACTTGATTAGCATCCGAATGTAAACGACTGTAACGATAAAAAAAATGGTAAAATATTTACATAGTTATTGTAGGCCTACTTTTAATTTAAACACCAAAGAAGATATAATTATGTTAATTATCCCTAAACTGAAAATAAGGTGAGAGCCAACAAGGTGTTACTGATATACAAAGGCAAATTTAATAGAACAGGAGGATATTGTAAATACGTATAACTGGGTATATTTTTTTAATCAAAGTTTTTCCTTTTCTATCGATGTAAGTCAACGATTTCCAATAGGTGTTGTCTCGGAACATCGTTCTATGTCCCTGCCACAAAATCTCAAATCCTTCACCCTCGGATATTCGAATTTTTCCAATAATTGTTTTATCATATCTGAGGAAAAAATTCTTCTATGGATTTCATTTTCATTCAATCGTCCCTTTCCTGACACCTGGGAAGCGGGATGATTTGATTCTTTATATAAATAAACCTTCTTATCTCAAAAGGATTTTTAAAAAAAACAGGAACATACATATATACATACGCATCTTCATACACGCCTTCAAAAAAAAGTTTTTCTCCGGCCAAATCCCATTTTTTCTGTCCATGCTCATCTTTATGCCAAGGAAAGACTGCCACCATGTAAAGGAGGAAGCCACTGAGGAAGATATTGTAAGAGAAACATCCGTAGAATGAGCGAGTTTTCTTTGCAAAAGTCAAAGGAAAAAAAAAACTTTTGAACTGGATATTTTGTCTTAGGATGTTCTTTCTTTCCATTCTTGGAATCAGTGTCTTATTAAGTTGGAAATATCCCCAGCTTTAAATTCTCTCTCTCTCTCTCTCTCTCTCTCTCTCTCTCTCTCTCTCTCTCTTTGAAAGTCTTTTATGTAAATTTTTGTAGGAGTTTAAGAGCTCGTCCTTTTAAAGTTTAAAAGAATAATAATTGTATCTAGTGTGACGAACCGAGAAAAGGTTGTGAACTCAAAGGCAACTGAGTTAATTTATCATAGAACACTCTCCTTTATATACACAACATAAAGGCAACAGGAAATTACATGATCGAGAAACAGACAATGTTACATAGGAGAAACGCAGGCATGTTTATTCTGGTTCTTTTTAGTGCGAAGGAAGAGCGAAGATACAAGCATAATATATACAAAATTAATTATGTACGATCGTGTGACACACGGTTTGTACACTAGGTACATCTACTTGACTTGACTTTGTACATAACAGTACAACTTATTTAGCATAGGGATGAGAGAGAGAGAGAGAGAGAGAGAGAGAGAGAGAGAGAGAGAGAGAATTGAGTCCCATTAACGATGATATATAATAAGATTAATTCACAGTTATGGGATTACCAAATAAATCCCACATGAGCCACGACGTAATGGGTTGTTAAGTGAAGGTTGTATGTTGATATAAGTACCACCTTTTTCCGGAAATAGCTTTTAATTTCATACACGCGAATACACACACTCACACACATATGTATACACACACACACACACACACACATATATATATATATATATATATATCTGTGTGTGTGTTTGTGTGTATAGTATATATATATATATATATATAGTTATATATATATATATATATATATATATATTTATATATATATATATATATATGTATATATATATATATATATATGTGTGTGTGTGTGTGTGTGTGTGTATACTTCAAATAGATATTAAGTTTTTTTCTTTTTCTCTTTCGAAACACTTTCAGAAATCACATATACCAACACTGTTAATTTATGAAAATAAATATTCCATCTCTCGTAATCAAAAGAATCTCACGACCGAAGACAAACAATAAAATATATATTAATCTAACACAATAAAATATTTAAACAATATGATTAATCTATAGCAATAGTTCACCACTTGAGTTTAGTTTATTGATATTTGTGGTATAAATTCTCTGCAGCGGAAAATTTCTTTTTTTATAAGTGATTGATATATGTTTGAAACGTTAAAATATCATATTCTAATTCATAATGTAAAGTGGCTTGGATTAGATTTTTCAGAGCAATGCAAAATACATTGACAGATTCTAACGCAATAAATACCACAAATTATATTGATATATTGCTATCATCAAAAATAGCTTGTCTATTATTATTATTATTATTATTATTATTATTATTATTATTATTATTATTATTATTATTATTATTATTATTAACATGAAATCCCTTGAGGACCAAATGACTCTCTCTCTCTCTCTCTCTCTCTCTCTCTCTCTCTCTCTCTCTCTCACACACACACACACACACACATATACACACACAAACACACAAGAAGATTTAAACGAACTCACCTTTTCACATATAGAGCAAATAGTTGAGAATATCGCCACGAGAAAAGATCCTTTGCAGGATTTGAGTGCAAGTTTTTCCTTTATATTTTCAAGTGCAAAAGTCAATAGAAAGAACAACAAAATATATATTATTTCTGGCTCAGATTAAACAAGAAAGGGACAGACATGAAAAGCCGTATGATAAAGGAGAGGCAATATATCTTAGGTCGTAGTTTTGGTTTTTCTCTTTTATACGAATATTTTATACGAATATTTTGTACAAATATTTTTATGCAAATAATTTATACGAATATTTTTTTTACAAATCATTTATAGGAATATATTATACAAATATTTTCATAATGTCCAAATATTTTTTTTTTTCAAATATCTTTTTACAAATATTTCAGACTGTTTTTTTTTACGAATATTTTATACAAATATTTTAGAATACGTTTTTTAAACCTTTTAATACAAATTTTCTAAAATATTTTATACGATTATTTTCATACTAATATTTTTATACAAATTCTTCGAATTTCTGAAGTATTGAAAAAGGTTTTAGCAGATTTTGGCAGTTAGAAAAGGTTTCTTGTGAAACCTAATATGCTTCACCCTCTTTGTTTATTTATTCAAAAATTTTGATATTAATTGAGATTTGCCTCTCTCATTACATTTTGAAATGATAGATAACTCTTTCCTCTTATTATTATTATTATTATTATTATTATTATTATTATTATTATTATTATTCCTACTTCCGAGATATTTTCTTTAAATTGATTTTTACTTCCACCACTATTCCGTTTATTTCCTCTCCTCATTGGGTTATTTTTCCATGTTGGAGTCCTGGGGCTTATAGCATATTGTTTTTTCTACTAGGGTTGTAGCTTAACAAGTAATCCCCCTATCTAATACCGATCAACTGTCTCTCTCTCTCTCTCTCTCTCTCTCTCTCTCTCTCTCTCTCTATATATATATATATATCTATATATATATACATATATATATATATATATATATGTATATATATATATAGATATATATATATATATATATATACATATAGGCCTACATATATATATATATATATATACATATATGCATATATATATATATATATATGCATATATATATATATATATATATATGCATATATATATATATATATATATACATATATACATATATATATATATATATATATTTATATATATATATGTATATATATATATATATATATATTTATATATATATATGTATATATATATATATATATATACATATATATATATATATATATATACACACATATATATATATATATATATATTTGGGCTCAGAGGCCATGTCGTCCTGATGGTAGCTTTCTAGGGTATATTTGACTAGTCATATTCCCAGAGAATTTTACCTTAAGGTATCCAGAATTCTAACTCCTGGAGTGAATATCCCTAAATAATCTCACAGGGGTATCGCATAATATCACAGGACGTATTCGTGACACGTCACATAGCTATCTTCGCCCCGAACAGTATTAACGCTGCGAGGGGATATAGTGACAAGAATCCGAAACGAGAATGAAAAGAGAGCCCCTCATAAGGCATCTCTCCTATTCCGTTTCCAGTGTGTATCTCATGAAGGTGGTGGTGCCCTCTTTATTCCTTGTAGCAATATACGAGGTGGTAGAGATACTGTAGTATAGGGAAGGGTCAATAAGCCCTTTTACAATAAAAGGAAGGGCGGGTCCATCAGTACGACATGGCTACCTCACCCAAAAATAGATTTTTTGCTTCGCTCAAAATCCGTTTTTTGGGCTCAGGTCATGTCGTCCTGATGGATGTTTACCTTAGCATTACTGTATCTGGGCATTCCCAATCAGTGCCGTACTCTCAAGAAATTATTTTCCTGGTCCGTCTAGACCTAGAGACCTATGATGTTACCGTCATACATCATTTCATCTTTAGCATGAACTATGTTAGTGCTTCCTGCCCCCTACAAAGATGAGTCATACTAGACTCTGGAAAAGTCTCGAGGAGTACATTAAAAATTATGGATAAAAAAATGACAAGCTTGTATAGTGGTCTCGCCCTATACATTATAAAGCAAAGTTCGTCTAGGAGTCGCCAAAGTCAGAATGAATTTGTGACATCTTCCCAAAAGTGACCACTCTTAATAACTATCGGATATAGGTCATATCCACATAGGAACAAATTTGCATCTCTGCCACTCTCCCGTTAGGGTACCACCTCAACCCTTCATAAAGAAGGGTTAATGAGAGTGGACTTTGCTTGAATCAGGGAACAATCTTAAAAGACATACCATGATAAAAATATCCATATTTTAATCTTAATGCTCAGTATATATTTAACAAAAATGAGTTTGCGCGAATAAAACGCAGGGTTCACTATGAACTAGTTTATTAAAATTAAATAAACGTGCATATCAGATCTACCTTTATAAAAAAATTTAAAAAGTGGATGATATCTATTAAAGCACAAAGAAAACAGTCAACAGAAAATAATGTTTAATATACCGTGAAACAGATTTGCCACTTTAATTGTCTGTATACTATTTAATTACACTAGCGTAAGGAACGCTTGGCACAAGTGTCCGTATTATGCTATAGTTCACCAACGTCAATGGAACAGTTCGTAAGGACACTTTCGTGGCCTATCGCTCAGTGTGTAGTACACACAGTGACTACACACCCACCCTCTTAATTAATCGTCCCAAATTAATAACACTGTTCCTCGCAGAGTTAAAACAGAAGGTTAAAGGATTCTACCTGCTGCTATCACAGATTACTTGAGTTGCTCCACTTGCTTCGCATAGTGCATAAAGAACACATTGGATGACCACCAACTGGTTAATGAACAAAGATGTTCAAGGTCCATATAAATAAGGAAATTTTATGGGAGAAGCAACTCCTCTCGGATCATGACTAGTGGGTGTACTGTCAGGACCCGATTCGCGAATAACACAGGTGAGTTTCGCCCTTAGCAATAGAAAACCTTGAGCCCGAGGTTTCTCCTCTGAACAGCTGTCCGCCCATAAAGTCTGAAGTTCTATGAAGACAGACCTTTAGGCACCCCACTGGACATAGAGATACATCTTCCTTCAGAGGGTAGATTCTCTAGGGACCCCATCTGATGGTGGGTAGCATGTTCTTGGAAAGAAACTAAGGAGAGAAAATAATGAGATGTAGGTTTCTGGTTTTCTGTAATGAGGCGAAGACAGTCGACTTCTGTACTTGCTGACACAGGGATGGATCTGGTAGCGGAACAAATTTTAGGCTTAGTTCCAATGCCAGAGGTAACCACACGCTATTTGGCCACTTGTAGGCCACTATTGTCGCCTTCCCTTAGAAAGATCTCAGCTTGTCAAGGACCTTCAAAAGCAGATTGTGCGGAGGGAAGAGATAAATACCGAACCATCTTTTCCTGTCTAGGGACATAGCGTCCACGGCCTCCGCTAGCGGATCCTCGTATGGGGACACATAACGATCCATTTTCTTGTTTTCTTTCATCCCAAAGAGGTCTATCTGCAGCACCGGGACTTGACTCGAGATGAAGGAGAACGATCCTGCGTCAAGAGACCATTCTGACTTTATTGGTGTAAACCTGGATAGAGCGTCCGTTGTCACATTGCAGAACCCTTGAATGGGAACTGTTGACAGGTGCCATTTGTGTGTGTGTGTGAAAATCGTTTCGTATTATTGGTGGCAACGTTTTCTATTGAATTTCATGGACAAATGGGAATACTATGACGGCATCATAACAAAGCAGCAAGCTCTCCTGAGCAATAAGTTTGGAAAAGAAAATACATATTCTATAAAGTCCATAAAATTTTTTATGGAATTAACCTACATTTAATGGTCAGGAAAAAGTTGTATATAAATCATGTTTTTAGGTGAAAAACCTCTTTATATAAGGGATTAACTTCCTCTCTTGATTTTTTTTTCTTTTTTTTTTTTAAATATGAAAATATCAATATTTGTTAAGGTTAGTGAAATTGCATCCGCTGATAATGCCTTGTTTGACCACTATTGCAGTCATTGGAAGCTTTATAACGTGTTGAAATTATTAGTATTATTAAGAAAGGGAGTAGGTTAACCAACTCAATGAGCCAAACTCGACTCTTACAGATCTGGTCAATAAGTTATTACCCCCGCCAACGAAGTTGGGAGTAGGTTTTGTTTTTGTCCCTGTTAGTTCGTTTGTCTGTTTGTTTGTTTATGAACAACTTCCTGGCCACAATTTTACTCATAGAGCAGTGAAACTTCCAGGGATTAATTGTTATGATAAGACGTGGAAGTGATTCAATTTTAAAAGTCTCAGGTTAAAGATCAAGTTCAATATCGAGCAAAGGATCGACCGAATTAACCCTAACCTTAACCCTAAGTTGATTCTGGGAGATGCAAGCTAGTTTCGAAGAAATAAGCTGCCATGGCGGAGGTCTACACTCTTAGAGTACTTGTCTAGTTAATAAATAGAAATGGAATTAAAATTTTATGATTATGTGTAACTTTTGTTTTTCTTCTTTCTTTTCTGAAGAAACCATCATTTTGTGAATTTATTTAATCTGAACCTGAAATAATAAACGATTATATATTCATTGTTCAAATTAAAAACCTAAGGACAACTTTTCAAAGGATAATAATAATTTATCAAATCTACTGGTGAATTATCAACAGGACCTTCTAAAAGATTTTCAAAAAATTCTTGGATCTGTTCCTCATCTGTTGCAGTGCAATCTAAATTAACAATATCTTTATATTCTTGTAATTCAATTCATTTTCTGTAGAAAAAGCCTAAGATATAACTGAAAATAATTCATTCCTCTGTCAAATCAATAATCGTGTTATTTTTATTCGCATAAAAATTCGTTATATGAATATTCAAAGCTAACACGATAAAAAAAGTATTGAATCTCTATCTATTTTCTGTGAAGGATTTTCTCACAAGACCCTTAACACTCACAATGGCTAATAGTTAACAGGTAGTACACACGCATCGCATAAAAAACTCCTTGAGACACACCAGTTATTGTACTCTTTTGTACAATACTCTTCGCTCGATTCCTCTTCTTGGGTTCGTGGCACGAGCAGTAAGCTCAAACACCTGCTCTGTTGCAAATGTTGAAATACATTCCACTAAGCTTGCAAAGGATATGCAGCATCAAGTGTCTCAAAGTTCATTGAGAAGGAATTTGCTCTATCTTGTCTTTCTGTGTGCACTAGGAAAAGATACTATTGATTTTTTTTTATTTATTATATAGGAACAGTAACTAACTAGTAATAAGTAGCAATTTCCCGATAGTCTCTCTACCATGGTCGTCTACATCCTTGGGTAAGAGTTTTCTAGCTTGAGGGTACACTCGTGCACACGGTTTCAAGGCTTTAAAGGCAGCTCATTAATGGCAGAAGCAAGAGACACTGACCGTTGCCCTTGCAAGCAGGACAATGCCCTAGACTAGACTGACCTTATATACATATGATCAGCAGCCAAGCTCCCTCCCTCCCATGCTAGGACCAAGGAGGGCCAGCCATTGACTGCCAATGACCCAGCAGATACTCCTATAGGCTCTCCCAAATACCCCATCCATAGCTCACAAGGATGGGGAGGTTGCAGCGACCAAAGAAACTAACGAGTTTGTGTGAGACTAGAACCCAAGTCTTGACGTTCACCAGTCAGGGATGTTACCACATTATTATTATTGTTATTATTATTATTATTATTATTATTATTATTATTATTATTATTATTATTATTATATCTAGTGCATATGTAATGAAAGGAGATTAATCCTTAGTAGAATATGAATCATTTTTTTTCTTATGTATTATTGCATAAAATAGCCAATTTTTCATTGCGATTAACTATTGCAATAACAACATCACTCTGCCAACAATTTTTTTTCCCTCAAGACAACGATAGACTCGGATCACGAAAATCGGAAATTTTTTTATCCATTTTCACTCCCCAACGAATATCATCAATAAAGTCTAATGCCACAACATCATCGCTTCTGTGGGTCTGGCCAATTGCGGGGCATCTACACGCAAAAGGGACTTAAGTCACACTTAGGATAAATGCCACTCAAGGGACCCTGATTATTATGGTCTTCTTTCCTTTTATTATTCTCTTGTTATTTTCTCCTTTTAATTAGAACATACAAAGGTGAAATAGAGTTTTTTTTCTTTTATTATTCTCTGATTATTTTCTAAATTGTCTTCAATATTACTTAGGTTTGCATATAACAGATTTATAGTCCCCCAACTCTTCATATTTATTACTGTTCTTATAATATTTTACTTTAATTGTTCATTACTTCACATATAGTTTATTTGTTTCCTTAAATTCTTTCTTCACTGGGCTATTTTACCCTATCGGAAACCTTGGGATTATACCATTCTGCTTTTCCAAATAGTGTTGTAGCTTTACTAGTAATAATAATAATAATAATAATAATAATAATAATAATAATAATAATAATAATAATAATAATAATAATAATAATAATAATAATAATTAGTGATTCCATTAAAGTAAACAACGTAGTTCTTATAGAAGAAAATATACATTAACCCTCATGGCTGTATTTCCAAAATGATCAGAACTTTTTATTGAAAGCCTTGGACTCTAGATTGATGTCGGGACAGTTTTGTTTATTCCTTAAATAGATAAGAGTCTTTCTATCTACAAATCTTGTACAGTAATGCTTTCTATTCATGAATGAAACAGACATAAATCGTTGGAGTTGATCATATGGTTGCTCTCTTATTTCTTTCCCTCTCTTTATTTCTTTTGCTCTCTTCTTTTTTTTGCTATATTCTTTCGTTTACTCTCTTAATTTCTTTTATTCTCTTATTTTTTTCTCTCTTATTTCTTTTTTTCTCCGTTTTATTTTGTTTTTTATTTCTTTTGCTCCATCATTTCTCTTCCTCTCTTATTTCTTTTGCTCACTTATTTCTGGTGTTCAATTATTTATTTTAGTCTCTTTATTTCCCTTGCACTTTTATTTTTCTTCCTCTTTTATTTCTCTTCCTGACTGATTTGTTTTGCTCTCTTACTTCTTTTGCTCTCTTATTAATTTTGCTCTCTTATTTCTTTTGCTCTACTTGTTTATTTTGCCCTTTTATTATTTATGCTTTTTTATTTCTTTTGCTCTCCTTATTTAATTTAGTCTCTTATTTCTCTTTGCTCTCTTCTTTGTTTGTCCTTCCTTATTTCTTTGGCTCTCTTATATCCTGTTCGAACGGTCTTACCATAGAGTAGTTATGTATCATCAAACAGTAATAAAAAAAAAAAAAAAGGAAGTTTTTGTTGAAGGACTTGAAAAAGCGAAATTGTAGATTATGATCATAATTTCGTTGATATAGGAACTTTTTACGACAGATCTCTCTCTCTCTCTCTCTCTCTCTCTCTCTCTCTCTCTCTCTCTCTACATGGGATTTTTAGATGTTTTGTTTACTTATTTGTTGAAAGATTGTTTTTGGTTCACTTTAATGTTACAGCAGCGAATTGAAATAAAATCAGGGTAAACATAATTAATTTACCATAATTATATCAGGATCTAACACTGTTCATAAAGAGATGCTTGTTAAAGATATACTTTCAATTGGTATAAAATATATTTTTTGGGAGTTAGTTCTACAAACAATTTTTCCGGGAATTAGATTTATGTTTCCTATACTATGCACAGTTAGATACAGGAATTCCCATCACACTCTTACTGCGCGGCGAATAACCAAACGGATAGTGTAGGGAGGACTGGCAGAGGTGGTGGGCTGGGCTACACACAGGATCCAGCTAAGCTTGTTCTACTATGGGCAGTGTCCAACACTATTTACAAATTGATATTGCTTCTCTGTGTGGCTTGTCTCTTTATAAATGGCCTAGCTGTGGCAAATGTGGAGCAGGAAAGAGAGAAAATTAAGAAATAAGAAGAATGGGAGACGTGATAAAGATTAGAGAGATGATAAGTTCATCACGGCTGAGATGGTGCGAGCACGTGTCAAGGATGGATGGTGGGGAGGGAGTGAGTAGGGCTTACGAGGAGCCTGTTAAGGGAATAAGATCAAGAGGGAGGCAGAGAATTAGAAAGCGAGATAAGGGGAAGGATGATATTGAGAGATAAGATTAAGTGGAAGAAGATTCCTCTGATAGAAGGCAATGGAGAAAGCGCATTAGGCAACCGACCCCTTAATGTCGGAAAGAAAAGGAAAGAGAAAGAAGAGATTGTGAGGAACTTTGAGTTAGTGGGAAACTACAAATAAAAATTATTTTCTCACACATCTCGACCGCAGTTATATATATATATATATATATATATATATATATATATATATATATATATATATATATATATATATATATATATATATATATATATATATATTCTTTTTTTAATATTTCATCACGAGTGAAGTATATGAAGGAGAATCGGATCCAAGTATTCGGTTCTAATGTATGGTACCGGTCAAAAATAGCGGCTAAATATCGAATGAACAAAGAGTGACCTTTGAACTGCAGAAGAATGACCTCATGCACCTTACTGTCCAACCCTGAGAATGAAAATGGCAGGGCCTCAGGTCGAACAGGTAGAGCCTATTCTTCACAGAAAGCAAGAGGAAGTCAGAGAGTAAGAAAGTTACAAGCACCTTTAGTCTTGCTCTGAACAGTACCTGTTATTGAGAGGGCTAATGGGACACACAAAAAAAGGTGCATTAGCGAGAGAAAGAATTCTATTTATTATTTTTCAGTTTTATAATATATTTTCAATGGTCGTTTTCTTATGGACAGGGGGAGAACTTAGGATGAAAATTCTTCAGTATAAATGCTGTGGAAAAAGTTGACAAGCAGGAAATACACAAAATTGGTAGAAAGAACAGGCAAAACGCTGACAGGCAGGAAACAGACAAACAAAAAAAGTCAGGCACGAACGCTGACAAGCAGTAAACAGAAAAACAAAAACAGACAGAAAGGATAGACACAACGCCAACTGGTCGCAAACAAAGACGGACAGAACGGAGAGGCACTAAGCAGTTCATAGGAGTAATCAAATGAGATTTAGTTTGAAAAACAATCTATCATTATAACGATCATCTAGGTTGACTTTTGTATCTATAAATTGCACAATTCTTAACACAAGGTAAATTTGAGGTAATACAAAGCTCCACCTAAGTTACTAAAATAAAATTCGATAATAATAATTATAATAATAATAATAATAATAATAATAATAATAATAATAATAATAATAATAATAATTATTATTATTTTTATTATTAAAATTACTATTATTATCATCATCATTATTGTTATTGGCCAGCCTACATCCCTAGTTGGAGAAACAGGATGCTATAAGCCCATTGGCTCCAACAGGACAAAATAGCCTAGTGAGGAAAGGAAATTGGGAAACAAATAAACTATAAGAGAAGTGATGAACAATTTATATAGAATATCTTAAGATCAACAACAACGTTAAAATAGATCTGTCATATATAAACTATGAAGAGAGACTTTTTCTATCGATAAACCTAGAAAAAGGACAAAATGTGGATTTGTTTAGACTTCATCAAAAGTCACTTGAAGTCAACAAAGCTTAGGGAAGACCAAAGTTTAAGAAGTGTTTCGTGTGAAAATATTCCCTTGTATCACAGGATCAACTTCCCTGTTTGAAAAACTCACTGTTTCTCTTATTTTTTCTCTTCCTCCCAATTGCTGAGTGTTATTATTTTGTGAAAGGTTTTTGTTGGCTAGATTCAGTTTATCAATCTGGTTCTTGATAGGATGAAGAAACGGAGTCTGGTGCGTAAACAGGTATGTGCGCAAGGGTACATAAACTGTATATCCGGATTTCCTGTGACTTGAATATTAAAAAGTTACATATATGGCTTTTATTCGGCAGATTGAATTTGCATTGGTTTTTATTATGTTTTATAGAATGACTCTCATGCTTTTGTAGTTGTTTGCCACGAACCGGGGCAGTAAATAACATGTGGGTATATATTTATTTTAGCACCATATTCCATACGAAGGAAATAACTATTCCTGGTGTGTTTATTGATATTTTGGACTATTATGCTACAAATAAATAGGGAAAATCCATGTTTTTCATATGTTAGAGCTTATGAAATTCCAAAAGCTATGGCTGAAAACCCACAATTTAAAAGGGAAACAGCTGTACCCTTTGCCGACCCTAAGACTAAACACTGTGCTAGCTGTTTCCCAGCCAGCTTCACTCCTGACACGGTAACACTAAACATAATCATATTTTGTAATAATCATATTCTTTTCTCAATAAATCAATAAGAAAAAAGATTAATTATAATACTAACAAAATAACAGACCTACTTTCACTCCTTCATATATAAATTAAAACTAAATTATTCCTCTCAAATAAACGAGAAAAGTATTGTTAGTTTCACTCAATTATACTGGAAATAAAGAAACATACTATGTAGAAAGATATATTTAGAATTGCAAAGGGGAAAAATATCACCTTTATATATTGATAGAATCTGTCTAAACAAACGTCCCTGTCTGGTGATCGTCAGACTTGGGTGCGAGTCCTATTCAAACTCTTTAGTTCCTTTAGTCTGCAACCTCACAATCCTTGCAAGCTAAGGAGTGGGGGTTTTGGGGAGCACATAGTTCTACCTGCTGAGTCATTATCAGCCATTGCCAGACCCTCTCTTGTCCTAGCTTGGATGTAGAAGTGAGGGGCACTGATACATGAGCGGACTTCAAAACCATTTAATGATAAAATATGACTTAGTTTGAATACGCAAAAAAAATGTAACGTTGATAATCAGTAATGCATTGAAAGGAATGGTAAAACATTATCATAAATCCAGATTATCTTTCAATGTTGTATAAACGCTTCTATCAGGAAATAGAATTGTTTTAATATACGTTTCAGACAGAATAATTTCTTAAAGGTATATTGTAATATAGGACTATTTTACTTTTGAAAAATTTTAGTATATCATCACTTTTTTCAAAAACATTTCAACCATTATGAGGATGTTCAAATTCCTTTTTGCAGATACAGAAATCTTAAATCAAAAGTAACGAACGTTGCTGCTTCAACGTTATAATTCCATAGAAAGAAATTATAATTTTAATCATAAATTGTAGATATAAAGTTATAGTCAATAATTCGGTATTTAAGAAAGAAATATCTTTCTCCTATTTCTAGTTATCATCATCTATTGTGTAACGAAGTGCTGAAAAAAATATAATTATTATTATTATTATTATTATTATTATTATTATTATTATTATTATTATTATTATTATTTTTGTTATTGTTATTATTATTATTATTGTTTTTATTTTTATTATTATTATTATTATTATTATTATTATTATTATTATTATTATTATCATTATTATTATTATTATTATTATTATTATTATTACATCAGACAATTAAAATTTCAACAGGTTAATAAAACAGGAAGCGATTTAGATGTGGTGATTTTAGTTTCATCAATTTGAGTTAACAATCATAATAATAATAATAATAATAATAATAAATTCATTATAATGGACTAATTCTAAACTTTTAGTATACCAAAAAAAAAAAAACATAAAATATTAATTTCACATATTTCATTCAGTCCTCAATCACACCATCGTCGCCATACTTCACCATCTCTCTGGTAATCCTATCAATCAATAGAGACTTGCCTTTCACCAGCCTCCTAATTGCCTTTTTAATTACATCCAAAATTAATTCCAAAAGTATATTTAGCATTTCTATAACCCATTTGAGAATTTCTTCATTCAGCCCTATCTCTCTTTTATCTTCCACATTCATTTTCTACAACATCTCTTTAGGTTTATCCTTTTTACTTGATTTTCATATGTCCTCTAACCTTTTCTTTTTTCCATTTACTGTTTTTTTTTTTTATTTCTTTCTGAAGATCCTACTCACCATCTTTACGCAGTTTTTTGTTGTTAAAGCAGTATACTATAAGCTATAAACCCAAGGGCTCCAATAGGGAAAAATAACCCTGTGAAGAAAGGAAACAATGAAATAAATAAAGTATATGAAAAGTAATGAACAGTTAAAAATATATGAAATAAAATAAGTTTTACCTAATTAAAAATAAAATGTATTGGGACACTAAAAGAAAACTCTCACAAAGAAGTGTTTTCTTTTTTCAGTCTTTCCAGTAATTCTTGAATTTGAATAAAGGAAAGAAAACTTTTAAGTCAAACCTGTAAGAGGAGGAATTTAAACATCCTATGCAACCTGACATGAGAGAAGAGAAATTAGTTTTCTCTGAGATGAAAAAATATTTCATGATATGAAATTAATCTGTTTTCCACTTTTACTCAAGAAGAGAAAGGTGTTTTTTCCGACAGTCTCTCTTCGGTGAAAATCACAAATTTTTACTAAATAGATTATGAGTTTTATATAAACACCTTTCTGGGTGGGGATGCCTTAATGTGGTGAAAAGGTTTGTGTATCATTATGATCAGCAAAGCTGTACTAGTCAGGGATACCCATAATAGATTGGTTCACTGAGTGAACAGACCAAAATATTCCACCATCACCAGTCTATAGTTGGCCGGCATGCGTGGTTAGACTAACCAAACCCCAGACTCGACTATGATTTGTTATTTTTTTAGGTTTATGGTTTCCATTTATTCTCTTCAAAATCCCAAATCAACAATTCAATACCTTCAAACATCGAGCACCACAATTAAGTTCTAATCTAAGAAAGTTTGTATATAGGTCACATCTCTTTGTTGGATAAAATACTCTAGAAGTAAGACACACAATTACCACAGATCTAGATTAACACTTTTTTCGTAATCAGAAACTTTTAGAAATTTAATTAATGATCACAGGGATGTCTGACTGTCTTGGTGCCAGCTGACGAGAGCACGAGTTTGACTAACGCCATCTTTTGGCGACGCACCCAACTAGAGAGGCTGCATGCATTGTCAACCAACTTTCCGATCTTCACTTTGAACCAGTACTGGGAATGTTGGTACTACGGGGAAGTTGAAGCTGAAATTTTATAGCATCCCTTTTAATGATTCGGGTTATTAAGGTTATTTATCACTCTGTTGCCAAGTTGGTTATTCGTGATTTTTACATTTAATTATTTTTCTTTCAAACGTTATCTTTTTTTATTTTACGTTTCTCTCTCTCTCTCTCTCTCTCTCTCTCTCTCTCTCTCTCTCTCTCTCTCTCTCTCTCTCTCTCTCTCTCGGCATTTTTTTGTATCTACCTTAGCAGTCCTAGAGTCGGGCTCTCATTGGCTGATCCTATCTCTCATGGACCAATCACAGAACAACACCCTGCAGCTCTTCTACTACTACTACTGCAGGGCAGCTGATCGATTCTAGCCCGGAACCGTGAGTTTAAGATGTTTGCTGGGAAGGATGCTTTTGTGGTTGGGCATCACAGTGGGGGTTTGCGCTTGCCAGGCAGACATTCTGGTGAGCATCTGTTCTGAAAGAAATGGACTTGAAACCAGACGCCTTTTACTCTTACTTTTAGTTTGAATTTTTTTTTTTCAAGGTAAAAAACAATACAAAAACAAAGTGCACAATAGATTTATATTGATGTTGAATGTGAAAGATATTGAATTTATGTGAAAATTATATACGTAAAGATAATTATAATTGATTAGCTTATGGGCAGAGAAACCATTGCTATTTTTATGAGAAAGATTTATTTTCTTAAGGAGATAATATACTGAAGTTAAAAGATATATTTTTCTAGAACTATATATTTAAAGAGAATTGTAATTCATTATTTTATTGAAAAATGTATTACAAATTTTTCCGCAATATAAGATATTTTTTCAAGAAAATGAAAGTCTTTTTCTTTACGAAATACATAGATTTTGCTGCGGCATTTCATCATTCCAAGACAGGTAATACTTCAAAATAGTCGCTGCAGAGATTCCCAGGGAATAGCCCCATACCCCTTATGACGTCATAGCCAATCATGTTGTCTCCCGCGTTAACAGCTGTCACAACACATCCTCTTAAGGTGACTAAAGTTAGTTTAGTTAGAAATATGTAAGAGGATGCAATGTGACGTGGGAGGCAACATGATTGGCTATGACGTCATCAGGGGCGGGGCTTATTGCACCTGGAATCTTTGTGGCGACTATGAATAGCCTCTAAAAAATTAGGATAGAAATAGGCCATGGTACCTTTAAGACTCTAATTAGTTAAGCTGATTATTAGCGGGAAAATGGTTTCAAGATTAGTTTAAAGGTTTAAAAGGTCGCTCATAAATGGCAGAGGCAAAGGACAGGGACAATGCCCTAGTAACTCACCATATATCCATATGATCAGCGCCCAAACACCTCTCCACCCACACTAAGACCAGGAAAGGTCAATAAATGGCTACTGATAACTCAACAAGGTAGACCAATAGCCTCCCCCAAACCCCACCCTAATCACTACCACAAAAAATTATGAGGTTACAGACACTACTAGAAACCATCGAGGGTCTTGAACCCTGGGCCAGCAGATTGCGAGGAAGATCCGTTCTCAAAAGGATCTTCTCGGGAACTAAATATTTCAAGATGATTATTTCAAGAAATAAACCCGAACCGTTTCTAAACTTTACCATTTGTATTTCCTCTGTTTATATCATCATATAGACATAATCTGACAAATATTATCATTTTTTAGAAAGAGAAGATATCCTTCATTTCAATACTTTTGATTTCTTAAATGCTAAACTGTAAACAATTAAAAAACGAAATAAATACTTCAAATTTGATAAGTTACCATACTAAAAAACTACTTTAGAAGACTACTAAAAACTTCCACTAATGTAGAATAAATGACATAAACAGATAAGATAAAGAGTTTAAATGGAGAAAAATAATCTAGCCTAGTTTCATAGATTACAAAGAAATGTAAGCCACTCCAGCTGAAAAAAAAAAATGTAATCTCACTCTAGACTAAAATTTATATTTGTTGGTCATTAAACTCTAAGTGCTGTATGATTTTGCTTGGTAGAGAACTTCCATTTTCCTCATAAGTTTTGTCAGGAGACTAAAGTCAAAAAGAAATATCATCATGAAATTGCAGGAAAAATCGTGAATAGGAATATTATAGTTTATTTTGAAAGTGGAGCTCTTACTTTATCACACTAATGTTCAACAAATAGCTCTCTCTCTCTCTCTCTCTCTCTCTCTCTCTCTCTCTCTCTCTCTCTCTCTCTCTCTCTCTCTCTCTCTCTCGCTCAGCATGTTTTTTTATCCACCCCAGCACTCCTAAACTCGGACTCTCATTAGCTGATCCAATCTCTCGGATACCAATCATAGATCAGCACCCTGCAGCTCTTCCTAGTAAAGGAAGTCTCCCTAAAATCGACCCTCGGTCGAATGTGTTTAAGGTTCAGATTCTTTTACAATTATTTAATTTCAGTAAACTTTAATCGTAAATGTGGATGTAAAAACTCTGTGCACAATGATGCAAGGATCCGATTTGTTAATTGTGAGAGAGTGAAGCAAAAACTTATAATGTTTCCCTGAGGGTTGGGGAAGTGTGGAAAACTTACGAGGAGAAGGCGGAGTAAAAGTTAGAGAGAGAGAGAGAGAGAGAGAGAGAGAGAGAGAGAGAGAGAGAGAGAGAGAGATAATTTTTCAATCAGAGTATGTTATAATCAGAATTCTTTTGAAACTCAAATATGATATAGAGTATTATAATAAGGTGAGGTACAAAGACTTATTAAAAGTTACAAAAATTTTGGATTTCTTAAAGACTTTTGAAACCATCCGCAGAGACTCCATTTCCTCTTGTGTAGAGCGAATTAGTTTAAACGTTTAAAGACTTTGTATGATCTTGCCTAACTTATTCTTGAAATAGTTTACTATGTTACTGTTTACTACATCCACTGGAAGTCTATTCTAAATGTAAAGAAATTACCCCACTGAGAGAGAGAGAGAGAGAGAGAGAGAGAGAGAGAGAGAGAGAGAGAGAGAGAGACGCAGATTGATTAACTTTTCATTCTAAAACTCTCAGTTCTTTCTCTTTTTTAATTTCTATTGAAAGTTTCTCTTTTCTCGCGAGAATATTTAGATATATTGGTTGAGAGAAAATAATAAATCTGAAAGCGACATCTGCAAATATCGTACCTTGTTTTAAAAACTCTCACCAGCAAAACGAACCGAGGAATGTAGTGTTGAATAAATATGCTTCATCTCTCTCTCTCTCTCTCTCTCTCTCTCTCTCTCTCTCTCTCTCTCTCTCTCTCTCTCTCTCTCTCCCCGAAGGCTTGTCAAAGTTGAAAACATTTCTAAGAAGTTAAGGAGATTCTAAGTGATTTCACTGATGTCAAAAACAAAAAGTACATGGTGATATTGTTGGAACATCTCGCATATTAACTTCAAACTCTTATAAGTCTTTGTAAAACAGTAACAAAAGCTCACATTTCAACAAAACATAACCTGCATGGTGCAAGGGGTTACCTTTGCAATGGAGTTGTTTACTGCAAGGCCTTTGCAGATTTGCAATATACCGTCAATGAAGTGTCATAAGAGAACAATTGAAATCGATTACAATATTTTTCTGCAAAAGAATAAAGCCGACTCCCAATATTACCCACGAAACATTCCTCCTCCCCTCCTGTCGAAGGAACAACACACAGAAAAATAACCCAACCAACCATGACACTTCCAACCAGGACAACCCAACAGATCAAGACATAACCAACTCCAACACCTATGATCAGCGACAGGATAGCCTGCCTAGCCTGCATACCCTCTCGGCGAGCGCTTCCACCAATCAGAGCCCAGCTCCCAGAAGAAAAGATAGTGACTCAACACCCAAGAGTGATTGGGAAGGCAGTTTGACTGTGCTACATCCGCTCTCGGCGAGCGGCTTAGCCAATAAGGATCAGCCATTCTATTTGCTCCGCCCATGACGTTTGAGGTAGCTAATGAAAAATTTGCTGTCTCTCTGCCTAAGCCAGAATTGCCGTATATAAGGACGTAGCTCTCATCGTTTGAACACTCAAGTCTGAGGAAGGGAGACAGCACTCCTGAAACGCATAGCTTGTTCTCTGTATTCTTTCATCCGAATTGTAAATGTTACCTGATTTGTGAATTTTACATTAAAACCTTGACTCTGCAATTATTCCTGAATTCGACGACCCACCATGAAGGAATAATTTCGCTCAGTTACTGGCTGTATGCAGTGGTCCTGAGAAGAAGATAATTAGAGCCATCGAGAACACGGAGTATAAGATCAATGCAACTGAGGCAGCCATTATTTTCAACAAAACTATTATCATTATTATAATTATTATTATTATTATTATTATTATTATTATTGTTGTGGTTGTTGTTGTTGTTGTTGTTGTTATTATCATTATTATTATTATTCTTATTATTATTATCATTATTATTATTATTCTTATTATTATTATCATTTATTATTATTTATCATTTATTATCTCTTATTTATTATTTATCATTAGCTAAGCTATACCTTAGTTGGAAAAGTGGGGCTCTAACAAGGAAAAATCGCGCAGTCAGGAAAGGAAAAAAATAAACAAATAAACTACAAGAGGAGTAATAAAATATTTTCAAAAACAAGTATCAGCATTAAAATATATCTTTCATATATAACCTATAAAAACTATAAAAACTTTTATTCCATTTCAGATTTTTTTCTATAACTTTTAAAGCATTTGCTCCTCCAACCTTTATTGAAAAATTTGCTTATTTTGCCTAAGTTAGACGAACAACATTTTATTTTCTTCAACAAAACAAGATAAGAGATAAATATATGGAAACTCTGACTATCTTTTGAACATGATCATCTCTTTCCTTCTTCTCTTGAATCATTTGGAAGAGTTAAGCCTATCTGGGATTCCTTTTTTATCTATCTATCAAACTCCATTCTATCAAGAGAAAGGAGAAAGAGGAAAAGAAATTCCGTGAGCAAATTGATATTTTTATCCATCTTCAATTTTTGTATTATAGAATATGAGATAGACGTTCGCATCACTAATCACGAACTGACATAATAATTTTGATCTGCTTATCTGAAAGGGGATCCACTCAACCACTGTGGAATTTAATACCTCCTTGAAAGTCCCTATTCATAGAATTCTTAATTTCTCTATATGGAAATGTAATTGAGCGTCTAACTTCAATAGAGATTACTGATGATCAAGTTATTATTGGAGCATTGGAGCATCCAATACCTTCATTTTTTTCAGATTGGTCAAGGCCAGTTCTCTCAGAGTCGAGCTTAACTCATTATGCTCATAAAACTCCTCCCTTTTCCTAATGATAAACATTTTTAATCCCTTTCTGCTTCAAAGACGGATTAAGTAAACTCCTTCCTATATTGGTTTCGAACTATAGTCACCTCAGAGATTCCAAGAGAAATAAGTTCTGCCCCCTGATAACGTCATTAGCCAATCATCTTGCCTCCCGCGATAACAGCGATCATAACATATCCCCTTAAAGTGATTGTGATCTAGTAAGTATAGGTCTAAATTTGTAAGGGGATGTATAGTGACTGCTGTTTGGCTAAGGTTGGAAACAACGTGATTGGCTATGAAGTCATCAAGGGATGGTGCTTACTTCGCCCAGAATCTTTGCGGCGACTATAAGCTGTCTGAATAATTCCAGCGAAAAAACATACCTTGGTGTCTTTTAGCATTTTAGTATATAAAATAATTTAGTGAAGGAATATTTTACAATCTCTAAAAATAAATATATACACAAACCAATATGATATCGAAATATTATTATGCTAAAAAATAATCAATCATTCAGTTATTGAAATGTTACTAGATTCTTCTCCTCTAATGTTTCTAAATAATTACTTATTGATAAACTCTGTCAGTTGTAATAAAAGATTTATCAACGATTTAGTTGCATAAAGATTTCTTGTAATAAACTGTTCACTCTGTTATGTTTTAATAAAGCACTTATCTATACAGATCAGTAAACAAAAGTATGCTATGTCAATTTATGAGTAAATAACGGATTTTGAGCTACGCGAAAAATCTATTTTTGGGTGAGGTAGCAATGTCGTCCTGATGGAAGTTCCTAAATGGTAGCTTTCTAGGGTATATTTGACTACAGTGATATTCCCAGAGAATTTTACCTTAAGGTTTCCAGAATTCTAACTCCTGGAGCGAATATCCCTAAATAATCTCACAGGGATATCGCATAATATCAGAGGACTTCTTCTTGACACGTCACATAGCTATCTTCGCCCTGAACAGTAATAACGCTTCGAGGGGGATAAAATGACAAGAATCCGAAACGAGAATGAAAAGAGAGCCGCACATAAGGCATCTCTTCTATTCCGTTTCCAGTGTGTATCTGATGAAGGCGATAGCGCCCTCTTTATTCCTTGTAGCTATATACGAGGTGGTACAGATACTGCATTATAGGGAGGGGTCAAGAAGCCCTTTAACAATAAAAGGAAGGGCGGGTCCATCAGGACGACATGGCTACCTGACCCAAAAATAGATTTTTCGCTTCGCTCAAAATCCGTTTATTGGGCTCAGGCCATGTCGTCCTGATGGAAGTTTACCAGAGCATTACTGTATCTGTGGATTCCTAATCAGTGCCGTACTCTCAAGAAAGTATTTTCCTGGTCCGTCTAGACCTAAAAACCTATGATGTTACCGTCATACATCATTTCATCTAAGTATGAACTATGTTAGTGCTTCCTGCCCGCTGCAGGGATGAGTCATACTAGACTCTGGAAAAGTCTCGAGGAGTACATAAAAACTTATGGATGACAAAATAACAAGCTTGTATAGTGGTCTCGCCCTATACATTATAAAGCAAAGTTTGTATAAGAGTCACCAAAGTCAGAATGAATTTGTGACACCTTCCCCAAAGTGACCACTCTTAATAACTATTGGATAATGGTTGTATCTGCATGGAAACAAATTTCGTCTCTTTGCCACCAACCCGTTAGGGTCCCACGTCAACCCTTCCAAGGAAGGGTTAGAGTGAGTGGACATTTGCTTGAATCAGGGAACAGTCTCGAAAGACATACCATGATAAAAATATCCATATTTTAATCTTAATGCTCAGTACATTTCTAATAAAATGAGTGGGGACAAAAAAAACGCAGGGATCACTATGAATTAGTTTATTAAAATTTATAAAATCTATAAAATGTGGATGATATGCGTAAAAGCATAAAGAAAAACAGTCAACAGAAAATATTGTTTCATCTACTAGGAAACAGATTTACCACTTCAATAGAATTATTAATAATAATGATATAGTCTGCATACTGTTTATATACACTAGCGTAAAAAACGATTGGCACAAGTGTCCGTATTATGCTATAGATTACCGACGTCAATTTAACAGTTCGTAAGGACACTTTCGTGGCCTATAGCTCAGCATGTAGTAACATACAGTGACTACACACGCACCCTCCTAATTAATCGTCCCAAATTAATTACACTGTTCCTCACAAACTTAAAACAGATGGTTAAAGAATTCTACCTGCTGCTACTACAGATCTCATAAGTTGCTCCACTTGCTTCGCATAGTGCATAAAGAACGCCTTTGATGACTACCAGCCGGTGTGCAAACAAGGATGTTCAAAGTCCATATAATTAAAGAAATTTTATGGAAGAGGCAACTTTCCTCGTATTATGACTAATGGGTGTACTGTCTGGATCCGTTCTGCGAATAGCGCGGGTGAATTTCGCCCTAAGTTATAGATGACTTTGAACCCAGGGTTTCTCTTCTGAACAGCTTTCCTCCCATAAAGTCTGAAGTTCTATGAAGATAGACCTTTAGGCACTCCACTGGACATATAGATGCATCTTCCTCCAGAGGGCAGATTCTCTAGGGACCCCACCTGTTGGTGCGTAGCTTGTTCCAGGTAAGAAATGTTGGGTCTGGAAATAGATTCAGTTCTCCCTCCAAGAACTGGACGTGGCCTTACTCTCTAGAGAGAGCCACTATTCACTAACTCCTGCCCCCAAGGCGAGTACAAACAGATATATGACTTAAATTCAAAAACTTCTAAGCACATTCCTCATTGTTCGTTATATATACACAATGAGGAATCATATCTAATGCCAAGCAAATGGTCTTTGGAAGCGCTGAAGGGCTAGTTCATTAAAAACGTCGTTAGATACGTCGACCTGCAAGGCATAAGGTATCTGACTTGTCAAGGCAGGCTTGAACAATAGAATTGTGTAGGCTGCTAAACCTTGCTCATGAAGGTGATAAATAGGAATCTGTCGGGATTTCTTTCGGTTTCTTCACCTTGACCAAGGATAGCTATTTCTTCCCTGAAGCCTCATAATGTCTTCTGGTTTCCTCCTAAAGTCTAAACTGACTTTTAAACACCGAATCTTATTCTCATCGTTAAGGAGAGAAAATCATGAGATGTAGGTTCCGTGTTTTCTGTGATTGAGCAAACACAGTTGACTTCTGTACTCACTGAGACAGGGATGGATCTGTTAGCGGTACGAATTTTAATCGTAGTTCTAATGCCAGAGGGAACCACACACTATTTGGCCACTTATGGGCCACTATTGCAGCTTTCCCTTTGAAGGATCTCAGCATATCGAGGACCTTCAAAAGGAGGTGTGCGGAGGGAAGAGATAGATACAGGACCATCTGATCCAGTCCAGGGACATAGCGTCCACTGCCTCCGCTAACGGATCCTCATAAGGGGACACGTAACGAACTATTTTCTTGTTGTCTTTCGTCACAAAGAGGTCTATCTGCAGCTCTGGGACTTGACTCGAGATGAAGGAGAACGATCCTGCGTCAAGGGACCATTCTGGCTCTATGTGTGTAAACCTAGATAGAGCGTCCGCTGTCACATTGCGGAACTCTTGAATATGAATTGCTGACAGGTGCCATTTCTTCGCGTGTTTGATGCGTATTTTCTCCAGACTCCTGTTGCATCCTTAAGCTGTGCTCTTAGCACTGGATCTGTTATTGAAGCAAACATTAGAGAGCCCAGCACTCTCTCCTGTTCGTGTCTTGATATCCATTTGGATTTCAAGTCTCTTGACAGATCCTGTTATTTCTTTCCTGTTCTTACTAGGAATGGAAAGCCGACGAGTTTTGAGCTGGAGAAAGACGAGACTTTTTGATGTTGATCTTGAATCCCAGATGTTCCAGGAACTGGATCACTATCTTAGAAGCTTGCATGCATTTTGTCCTGGATGCTGCCCACACCAGCCAGCCGTCCAAATAGGCTACTACTTGGACCCCTTTTAGGCGTAATTGATGGACGGCAGCGTTCGCGAACTTCGTGAAAATCCTTGGGGCTATGTTTAGCCCGAAAGGCATGGTTCTGAAGGCGTAAAGTTATCAATATAACTTGAAGCCTAGGTAGGGGGAGAGGTGACGATTGATTGGAACTTGCCAATAAGCGTGAAACAAGTCTATAGACACAGCATATGCCCAGAAGGACTGAGTTTTTCTGAGTCCTTCTTTGGAACACAAAACAGCCTTCCTTGGAATTTGATGGACTTAAACTTCCGGATTACTCATTTGACTAAGAGCTCTCGGACATATTCTTCCAGAGCGGGGGTTGAGTGTTGGAAGAATTGAGGAAATTGAGGTGGAGGACTGCTCCAGCTCCAACCTAGTCCATTCTTATTTAGGCTGTGGGTCCAGAAATCGAAGGTCCAGCGATCCCTATAAAGCTGTATTCTCCCTCCTACTGGAAGTATCTACTTCTGCAGTTGTGGACCTGAGGCCTTGCCTCCTTGACCGCGTCCTCCCCTGGATCACCTTCCTCTTGAAGGGCGTCTAGAAGAATCTCTGGCTGTTCCTCCGGCTCTCGAACGAAAGGAAGAAGTCTGCCTTTCGGAGGATGGGTTGAGAACTGGCGACTGTGTCGCCGTTTGTTGAGGTACCAGCTGGTACGTGGTTGGAGGTTGGGCCACTATTTGAGGCACCGCAGTCACAGGAAGTTGTTGTTGATGTTGCTGTCGGTAGGGTTTAGCCAGCCGAGAGGAAGGCCTAGGGCTTTTGTTTATTACCTCTTTAACCACTTCATTAGGAAAGAAGTCTTTATCCCAAATACGAGAGGAAATCAGTTTCTTCGGTTCGTGCTTCACCGCAACCGAGGTGAACACGAACTCTCTACAGGCTCTCTTAGCTTTAATAAAGCTATAGAAATCCATCGTAACTGTGGCCAGATGGGTTTTGCCCACAACCATTAACATGTCATGGTTCTTGGGGTCACTTGCCATTGTTTCTTGTGTCGTTTGCAATGACATCGATGCCGCAAGTCTTTCCTTTGTCTCTTACTCTCTACGCAAGAGATCCTCCGACAGTTTTGGAAGTGCCTCACCAAACTGGCGTTCAGCAATATCAGCTTCAAGATTCCCGACAGAGAAGGTAAGGTGTACATCCTTCCAGTTTTCTTGATCCAAGGGCAAGGTCAGAGATAACAGCTTGCACTCCTCCAAGGAGGGGCATGGTTTCCCTGCCTCTACCGCTTTTAAGGCTGCCTTATATCCCTTTTCCAAGAAGGGAAAGGCTCTGGTAGGAGAGGCCACAAAGGAGGGAAGCTTCTTACTCAAGGCGGGCACCTTTGAGTTAGTAAAGCCCCTCTCTTTCATTGAGCTCGTTCGTAACGTCTGAGCTTTACTATGGTAAAAAACTATGACCACCGGCTGCGTCTCCTCCTTTAAGGCTGGCTCCTTCCTAAGACGGGCATAGCAGTCCGGATAAAAATCTTTGTTGGGCCAAAATTCCACTTCTTCCAGGGGAATTGCTCCCAACTTTTCTGAGATCACGATCTCCCCGGGTGTCATTGGTATGTTTTCGGCATACCTCCAAGGATTGGTATTCGAGCACAAGGGAAGATCCTTCACGCTGAGCCGCTTCTGGGGCCCACATGGTGCTGCAAGTCTACGTAACTCTAGTTTCATTGCAGCTTCCTTCTCATCATTCTTCCTTTAAATTTGTTGGATCATCTCAACAATGGAAGAAAGAGTCCTTCCCAGTTCATCTGGGATAGCAGACGATGTAGAAGGAACAGATTCTGGGTCCGGAACCGACATAACCAACACTTCATCGATTTCTTGCTCTTTTACTTGAGGAGTCTGAAACAGCTCCTCCTCCTGACCTTCTCCTAGAAGGTCCTTCTCAGTAGAATCCGACACTGCCGACATCCTATCGTCCAATTGGATGTCTTGAAGGGCAGCTGAGACTTTAGAATCTACCAGATTCAGGGCAATTGGTATCTCCACCTGAGGCTGGGGGATGATTGCATCAGCCGATGCTTAAGGAAAAAGGTAGGCCCTCATCTTCTCATTTGGAAGGTAGGGACCTGAGGCGTTTTTCTGAAAATCCCTCATCCAGGATCGTAACGTTTCCCTGGCAGCATCCCTTGACTCCGTTGACTTAGGGTCGCCAAAAGCCTCGGTAATCAGGTTAGAACAAACTGTACAAACCTGATGGTCCCAATAGCGGAGAACATCTCTGGAGGCTGCGCATGCTGCGTGCCTCCTGCAATATTGATGTCCACAGAAGTTCTTACTGCGGACATTACAGAACACACTCCCGCACTTCGGATGGTTCTCCTGTAAAGAGAAGAAAAATCCATGAGTATCAAGTGAAGGCTTTTCACTTATATTGGAACATTTAGCTTATATAGAAAAGCTATAAAAGAAAGAAGGAAAGACACATACTTGTATTTCCTTTTCAGTTAATTGCTCTAACCTCCAAAAATATTAAAACTAAGGTTAATTCTATACTTGAATAGCTCATGTAATTTCCTAAACAGAAATTTAATGTGTAGTTTTAATATACGGGATAGAGAGAATACAGAAAGAACTCACTTTCTATATAAAGTACGGTCTCAGCAAAAGGCTGTACAAGATAACATTATGTATGAAGAAGAACTTTAGTGTTATCACAAACTCTGTACAGCAGTTTCTAATAATGCAGTGTGTACTACACTATGAATATAGTATAACAACTACTGTACATCGCATGTTATTGTGCCGGCCAGCACGAGCTGGTACGGGCCGGCGTACGCCAGCACGTGCCGGCCGGTAACTACCCCTTTATAGAACAAAGATATACTATCTGTAACTAATAGGTGGGAGCCCTCTGATTCTCGACTGTGTGCCGGCCGGCAATCATAGCCAGCCGACGACTGAAAACACTAAAACCCAGCTGCCGGCCACTAATCATAGCGGCCAGCGGATTCGGGCTGTGATTCCACTGCCGGCCGGCAAAGTTAATAAAACCATGCCTGCCGACAGTAGCCAAGAACCAGAGAACCTCCACCTGCCCGGCTGTCGGCTGTTAAGCCGGCAGCCGGGTTAGGGATGCAACACAATCGTCAGAGAAACAGTATGGATGTAGGGTTATAAGGCGGCATGCCATACGACCTTCCATCCAGAAAGAGTGAACTATTGAAGGGGAGAATGTAGCATTCAGGCTTCCAAAGAATTCACAGCCTGCCGGGCTCTACCGGCAGACATGGAAGAGGGTCCAAGGGAGGTCTGGGGTTCACTCTGCAAAAAACAAAGGGTGTCTGCCGGCCGGCACGTAATGCCGGTCGGCAGGGAGCTGAGCAGGACCTCCATCCTAACCTATGCTAGGTACAGAAGAAGGACTAAGGCCAGGAAAAAAGAAAGGAAAGAGAGGTGGGGAAGGGATAAGGGTCCTAAAGACTTTGTTCTAGCAAGAGACACACTCAGCAGTTAGGGAGCTCATCCTAACCAAGAGTTGTCTATTAGGGAGGAAGATTGGCAATGCTTGCTAACCTCCTCCCAAGCAGAACTAATTTATGTGAAGTTATTTCGTCGGGCAACCGAGAAACTCATTCTCCGGCCCGAGAAAAAACGACACAGGACGGTCTGCTAAGCCAATAGAGGAAAGCAAAGATTCTTGTGTCCGCCCCTAACCTAGCTAAGGAGACTCATTCTCCATGCTAGGAAGAAGCAGACCACAGACTAAAAACTCTGAAGTTCTGCCCAAACCAAAAAACCAGTCAGGACAGGGCAGAAATATCCTAGAATATTAATACCTGGATTAATATACAGGTAGAACCACTAGATTAAGCCAAGGGCTTTTAGAGGGAGAGAGGGATTGAACTTGGCCTCCGGAGGAGAAAAGAACAATCAGGGATGTGCGAAAGTATACTACTGTACCTAGAATACTAGCTAGGTAAGGTGAGAATCGATTACCTAAATCACCGAAACTTTCTCGTATACAATCTTGGAAAAAACATTCAACAATATCTTACATATATGAAATATTTGCCTATAGCTTTAATAAAATAACACTCGGAAAAACTTATACCATGCATGAAAGTACTAATGCCAGACGTCTAGGCTACGAAGCCTCGCGAAAGGCAGGACCGGTACCTCGAAATCCCCGAGCTAACACTGACCGAACAATATAAGCATTTCTAGAGTAGCTAAATAGCAAAATTATTAAAGCGTAACAAATCATGAACGTCGCTCTAGCTAACTAACTGACCCATAAGAGTGAGCGATAGCATCCAGGATGCCTCCGGTAGGCAACAGCTCTTGCTTACGTTAAAATCAATTTTGATTTAATTCAAAACAACAAGAGCTTACATTTATGTATAGTAAAGAAAATACTCAACTTTCCAGAGGCGGAAGAGGCTGGAAAAGTCATAAAAAAGTTAAATTAAATCCAAAATAACGAGAAAACACAAGGGAAATCACCGAGTAGTTGAGCTACACGTAGAGGAATAAAGAGGGCACTACCACCTTCATCAGATACACACTGGAAACGAAATAGAAGAGATGCCTTATGTGCGGCTCTCTTTTCATTCTCGTTTCGGATTCTTGTCACTATATCCCCCTCGAAGCGTTAATACTGTTCAGGGCGAAGATAGCTATGTGACGTGTCAAGAATACGTCCTCTGATATTATGCGATACCCCTGTGAGATTATTTAGGGATATTCGCTCGAGGACTTAGAATTCTGGATGCCTTAATTAAGGTAAAATTCTCTGGGAATATCACTGTAGTCAAATATACCCTAAAAAGCTACCATTTAGGAACTTCTATCAGGACGACATGGCCTGAGCCCAAAAAAATGGGTTATCAATATTTAATGGTTACTAAAAGAAAAAGTCTCTTTGATAACTGTTTGAGTTTTATACGAGTAACATTGAATAATTACTTAGCAGAGAAGGAAGAATTTTTAATTATTTATTACTTATCAGAATAAAAACTTTCCACAACTTTTAAAAGTACAAAAGTTTATTGAAGTTTTTTCATAGTCTTTTCGTTCTTCCAGTTAAGAATTATATATAATTTTTCTTTTTCATTGAGTAAATTCACTCGACTTCTTACAAATTTATCCCTTTTTGAGTATATCAACCTCCAGTTTATAAAAATTACTATACAATCGATGGTATTTTGTTAGTAAGTTCGTAGTAATGTCAAAACACATGCACAGTATATAGCTATCTTAAGTTTCATTATAATAATACAAAAACTAGTTGTTCAGTGCCTAATTTCCTATTGCTAAGGGTAGAGGTGACTCTTTAGCTATGGTAAGCAGCTCTAATAGGAGAAGGACATTCCAAAATCAAACCATTGTTTTGTAGTCTTGGGTAGTGCCATGGCGTCTGTACCAAGGTCTTCCACTGTCTTGGGTTAGAGCTGTAAAGTTTGAGGGTACACGAGGTGCACTATTCTATCGGTTTCCTTATTTCCTTTCTTCACGGGGCTATTTATCCGGGTGGAGTCCTTGGGCTTATAGCATCCTTCTTTTCCAACCAAAGTTTTTCAAAATGTTAAAGTAATTTGGAAAACTTTTGTAAGTGAAACTCAAGTAACTGAAAAGAAATCTGGATTAATTACTAATTATAACTAATCTTAAACAAATCAAATCTACGAGAAAATGGTATCTCCCTGTAATTAAGTGTCTAAAGATGAAATTAAATCCTTTCAGGATTCATTAATTAAGCAGCACACGTTCACATTGGCAAATTAGTCTTTTCTTTATTATGTCCCCCAGCTAGACCTGCTGGTTGGAACTTCACTAAAACTTAAATCATTAAGTCTTAAAGACCTCAAACATGAATTAAAGATTCTGCTCACAGAGAGAGAGAGAGAGAGAGAGAGAGAGAGAGAGAGAGAGAGAGAGAGAGAGAGAGAGAGAGAGAGAGAGAGGGGGGGGGGTCTAATGAAGATGAAGTGTCATGCTTTGAAATATTACCATCATTTTTATATCTTTCTCTTTCTCTTTATTTTCTTGTTCGTATCTTTTTTATGTGACATTTAATTTAACACCACTTTTTATATTGTTGTTTTTCCCTTCTTTAGTACCTATTGTTTTGGAGGAGAGGGGTCCATTAGAAGTTGGCAGTAAAAATAGACAGGAAATAGAGAGCAGCACAATTTTTCAAACTATCATCTATATCATAGGACCCACTTTCATCAAAATAAGCTTTTAACTTGTCCTAATTACTCACATTTTCTCGCTAAGACCTTTATCTTTTCCAGACAATATTCTCTTTGATGGATTACAAGCTTTTCTTCAAAGCAAAAACTTCGTTAATAGAGGTTTTTTAAAGGAGACTCCTCTTTTTTTTTCAAGGTAGTCTCCCTTTATTTCAAGATTGTCTCCT
>NC_090756.1:44982728-44985228 GCF_036898095.1 Palaemon carinicauda | reverse complement strand
GCAGGAAAACAATATAGGTCATTTCCCTGAGGGTTAGCAAATCCTTTTGTTTCCCCAACGGTTGTTGAGAGCGGATAAATTTTCAATGTGGTCGGCCGGTGACGGCAAGTACTGCTCCAGGAGGTATGATTTCAGGTCTTCCAATGTTATGGGTGTGTTGGCACAGCCAATCACAGATTTCCGGGAAAGCTTTGGTGCTTGACCAAGCTACGACTTTATGCGGAAATGGATAATGCAACATGGAACCAAGCAAGCGTCTCTCCACTGTGTGTGTGTTTGTGTGTGTGTGTATATATATATATATATATATATATATATATATATATATATATATATATATATATATGTATGATTGTGTATGTGTGTGTGTTTGTAAATGTGTGTGCATTAAACTCACAGGGAAATGTGGTACTCAGATGCAAAAGAACCTATTGGGAAATTGAAATAAATGAGAGTGAATCCTGACTAGTTTCGTCTCATCTCTTCAAGAGGACTCTTGAAGATGTAAGACAAAACTAGTCAGGGTTCACTCACATATACTTTTCTTTTTCTTTGGGTCTTTTGCATATATATATATATATATATATATATATATATATATATATATATATATATATATATATATATATATATATATATATATATATATATATATATATGTATATATATATATGTATAGAAATATTATATATATATATATATATATATATATATATATATATATATATATATATATATATATATATATATATATATATATATATATATATATATATATATATATATATATATATATATATATATAAATAAATAAACCTGAGCAACACTCGCCCCCCTCCACTCCCACAGCCCGCCAGAGTCATGAGGATAAATCAGGACCAGTAAATACCAGGAGTTCATTTCCCGTAATGACTCCATGACTCCCCTCCCCCTAAAGTGAATCCACCAGTTGCAATGCAACGGTTTTCTGGGAGACTGAAATGATGTTTTTTATAGATAGTGCTTTTATAAAGTAATTTTCCATTAATGGTCATATATGAATCAATGATTTTGCAGAAAACTAAAATTTAATATTAATTAGGAAGTACCTGGTGAAGCTAGTTTTGTGCTCTCTGTAAGGTTGAGAAAACGATGGATTGACGAACTTAGAGAATTTGCCTGTATAGATTGGCAAGAAAGAGCATAACCTGACGCAAATGAAAGGACATGTCTAAGATCTTTGCCCTCCAGTGGACTAGAAACGGCTGATGAAGATGGTGAGGATGCTATATATATATATATATATATATATATATATATATATATATATATATATATATATATATATATATATATATATATATATATATATATATATATATATATATATATATATATATATATATATATATATATATATATATATATATATATATATATATATATATATATATATATATATATATATATATATATATATATATATATATATATATATATATACTAAAATGAGGCAATTGCAATGGCACTGGATAATAATGTAGTCCTAGGGCAGGTAACAACATAGCGTCATCGGGTGAACCACTTGGGAAGGAAAGTGCCTTTTAGAATGCAGTTTGACTCCTTTATTAAGTCAATGGCAACTACATACGTTTAGTCAGCCATTTTACAGAATAATAATTTATAAATAGTAATAAAACCTGGAAATAAACTGTATTTTAAATATGTAACAAACTAAGGCAGAGGACTCCTTAGCTAAGGGTTGCAAATCAGTTTGTGTGAGGACGTGTAGCTATATGAAAGATATCCCTGCTTTACTGAGACCAATGCCACTCAGCTTGTAATGAACATGTATATCATACACTCTCATACATTGGAATGCGATCTCTTGGTAATGAAAAGTTTAAGCTTGCCATTGCATGTTCACATTGTTAAAGTTTCTATGCCATCGTTATCCTCAACCATTTGTATATAAGCTTGTTATGTCACGTTAATAAACCAGCCATGTCCATTCAATCTTTCTGTTAAGACGTAGTCGCTGCTCGCCTCAGGTTTCACTCTGTCATCAAGCTGATCGAGAGTACCAATTCTTCTTGAATAACTCCATCAACACAAACTATTTTCATCACGAAAACAACTGGCGCCAAAGGCGATATTCAAACACGTATCTCCTGTTTCCTCTTCTTGCCGTTTCTCGTTGTCCGAACTATCCGAGTCGAGGATTTTTGCCAGCAATAAAGACGTAAGTCTCACCTAATTGACGTTGGAAATGACGCTATGAATCTCGATCCAGACAGTCACGAGTCATCCTCGAGGAACTGAAACGGATTGTCCGTCTGATGAAGGACAGGTTAGAAAAAAATCAATTAATATTCAGTTTGACTGTAGTCTTTATTCTAGAAATCTTACGGTAGAGGTGGTGTTAGGAGAGAGAGAGAGAGAGAGAGAGAGAGAGAGAGAGAGAGAGAGAGAGAGAGAGAGAGAGAGAGAGAGTGTGTGTGTGTGTGTGTGTTATGTATGG
>NC_090756.1:44960228-44975228 GCF_036898095.1 Palaemon carinicauda | reverse complement strand
TGGAATGGTAATTCTAATATTCTTGTTCCCATTATTCCTGGTTCGGATTAACCTGTTATTCTTAATTCAATTCTTAAAATTCATATGAAAATAGAGTTGAATAAAAGACAAGAACTGAATAATAAAGAATATAGCAAAAAGGAAGGTTGAAATAGAAAAATCATGAGAAATTGTACAGGTCAGAGAAACAGAAATTTGTAATTTAAAGAAAATCTTTATATTAAATTGATTCTACTATTCATTTGAAACTAGATCTATATAAAAGACAAGAATTAGATAAAAAAAGAACATAGTAAAAAGAAAAGATTTAAAATAGATTAAACCATAAATTTACTGGTTAATGGAACAGAAATTTGAGACATCACAAATCAACTCTTTATCTTTACTTCCAAGCGTCCCTCGTCCTTTGTATCTTATCTCTGCATAAGATTAAATCTTCAGCAAAATTGGGTCCGTTGACAGAAGCCATATGCTCTTAAGAGTACAGGATTCCCCTGACGTTCTTTGGGTGATTGATGGATGGGATCCAAGAGGATGGAATCGAGTCCTTACGACGATGTCCCTCGCGATCCTCATATGTTGTCTCTTCTTTAATTTTGGAACCTGCAGATAGAAAATGCTTTTCTTTTTTTAAATCTGAACGGGAAATAAAGAAAGCAGCATGTAAGGTATTGAAGCAAATTCTGAAGGGGGTGAATGGGCGATAGATTTTCTATGAAGACGGAAAACCTTGTTTATATAAAATGGAATCGTATGAAAAAAATGCATTGTTTTTATGGCTGTTTGATATTTGTTTACGAAAGGTGGGAATACGAGGTTCATAGAAATGATTTAGTGGCAAATTACCTATTAGTGATGAGAAGTGATTAATGTTTAATATTAGTTTATTCTATCGTGCAGGAGAATGTCTGTACAGGATCATGAAATAGTTTGAAACAGGAACATTAACAAAGGTAGAATTACGAAAAAAATGGCATTAGAAGTATATGATAAAGAGATTTGCATAGAATAATTAAGTGTACAGTTTGTTTAATGACAAATTAAGTTGCGCATTACATAATTCAAATGAAATGAGGGTTAGAGACAAAATGCGAATGGCCTGTGGTTTGCAAGTATGGCTTCGGGATCATGAAAATCATTAAGTAATATTTCATGAGGCAAACAAACTATCATATTAGGAAAGATGGATCAACATTTTGAATAAGATCTGATTACATCGCTAGAAGGGGCGGGTGGAAGATGATGTTTTAGAATAGGGCGAAAGATCTGGAGGAAAACAGAAAATGCAGATCAGATGGAGTGGCTTGGCGTTGACCTTTAAAAGTGGTTGTGAGGTCAAGTGAGGAACAGAGTTGATTGAACCAGAAATTTGACCAGCTTATGGGGAGACTTTGATGTTTGGTAAAAGAAGAAATTGAAGGATGTGAAATGTATCTTTTCTGAGCATTTTTATTTCATGGAATATTCATATTTTTAAATAATTTCTCAGCCTCTAATCAGTTTCATCTTTTTAGATATCTAAAAAACCCACTCCTAAAACTCCAATGCTCTCTTCAATCGTCTATTTCAAATGCTTCTCTTTTACAGCATTTTCTCTTTTATGTTACTATTAGAAATCTTTTCTAGATAGCAACATTTTTTATTATAGTCCTTCCGCAAGGCTGATTTATATAGTCCATAAAAATTTAATAAAAAGCTACATTTCTGAATTGTGGTTAATACTTTTATCTAATTACAGCCTTTCTTACGTAATACTTTTTTAAATTCCTTTTCTGGAAAATCCATTAACTTTCCCACATTAAATTTTGATAACAGAATTCATAACTTATTATCATGTCTCTTATGATCTATGATAGATGTAAACTATATTTGACATTTAACGTTTTGTTAAATATATTTGAGTAATTAACCACTTGGGGTTAACAGCCTTTACAAAATAAAATTCACATTTCATGTTATCAGAAGAATGAATGTATATTTCTTTAAACCTGGAGTCAGAGAGAGAGAGAGAGAGAGAGAGAGAGAGAGAGAGAGAGAGAGAGAGAGAGAGAGAGAGAGAGAGAGATTATTGCCTGAGATAACAAGATAAATAAAAAGGCACCACAATTGTATTTGCAACTAATCACCTTGGAATAAAACAATGAAAGGGATGAAGTAGATAGACCAAATGTTACCCACTGTAATGAAACATTAGGATACAAGAGCTTTCAGTGTAAGAGAGATATAGGATATATTTTACGTCTCATTTTTACTGGATCTTGATATTATAACAGTCAGACAAAACACCTTATCTTCTAAGAAGATAACAATAATTTGTTTGTATTGTGTAATTTTGAGGTAATGATATCTTTAAAAACAAATTACAATCAAGTCTTAGCTTGGAAATGAGTTTGATGTAATTATTATTATTATTATTATTATTATTATTATTATTATTATTATTATTATTATTATTATTATTATTATTATTATTATTATTATTATTATTATTCCCAAAAGTAAAAGCGAATGCAAAGAGCAGATATCTAAAGGAAAAATAAAATAAAAAGAAAGATATAGAATATATATAAATGTAAAATATAAATGTATGAAATATAAACCTTATATAACACGTTTATGACTCGATGCAAATGGTGTACGAAAATGAGTAAACTCGAAACTGACGAAAAAGAGGAAAAAACCGATCTTGCAGGAAATTGCAGAAATTGCAATAAAGGAGATAGAAAAGGATTTTGTAGATTTGGTTTATTTGCAAGACCTTTTTGTTACTTTCTCTAAGGTTACTAGATGTATGAAATGATATATCTTTCTTTTTTAAGAGAGAGAGAGAGAGAGAGAGAGAGAGAGAGAGAGAGAGAGAGAGAGAGAGAGAGAGAGAGAGAGAGATTGAGATTCTTTTAATCAGAATGTGAATTGAGAAACTCTTTAATTATTTTGATAGAAGTAGAGGGATAGACTCTCTCTCTCTCTCTCTCTCTCTCTCTCTCTCTCTCTCTCTCTCTCTCTCTCTCTCTCTCTCTCTCTCTCTCTCTCTCATTAAAGCACTCGTGATTTTCCCAAAATTTCTATTTTGTAGAAGCGCTCAGTTCTGTAAAAGATCAATCTAAAATTATATCCAAGTTTAATTCAATCTATTTCTCATTAATGTAATGTGATATTCAAGAAATTTTCTTAATTAATCTTAGATCTAGTGCCAAATTCTTTATTGTAAATCCCAAAGAAAGAAACTGAGAATTTCCACCCTCTGAAAAACGTTTAGAGAACCTCGTCTCTCTCCTTTTTTCTTTCAGTGGCTTTCTTACAAAAAACGGCCATTAGGGTAAAGTGAAGTTTTATTCCTCTTGTTGTAAGGAATAGAAACTCCGTTAAGGTTAACAGTTTTGCTTTTGCTGTGTTAAATTTAATGTGAAAATTGTGAGGGGAATTTAATATGTTTTCTTTTTAATTATTAGAATACCAAAAAGGAATAGTAAACTGGAATCGTGAAACTAAATAAACTTTAGCAAGTAATGAAAAAAGAAAACATTACATCTCGCCATAAAATGGTGAGGCAACATTCTAATTATTGAAGAGGAAATGTTGAAAGTTAATAAAAAAAATAGTAGAAATTTGAAGTGAAGAATTATAGGAATGGCTTTAGGTAATTCAAGTCTTAATTAAACTTGAGAAAAACTATCTTGCAAACCGGTGTAATAGCCATTAAATCACTTCTGACTCTTGCATTTGTTTAAGATATTATCTTATTCTTAAAATTACTAAAAACATAAAATATTCCTACAATGGAAAAGAGAAATTCCTCTGCATGTCGTGAAATCCCTGTTATAAAGAGTACTATCCTTCAAGAAGTCTTCAAGAAATTATGTAGTTCCCGGAAAAGCTCGAATCATTCCAGTATTTTCCCAGTCCATTAAAACCGCAAAGTTAAGATAGGGAAGTAGGTGCTACTTCCCTATCTTAGCTCCTTGCTTTGTTTAATAGTAAAATAAAAATCTGCTAACGAACAGATTTGAAATTCTTCAACTACAATTTGAGAAAAATTTTGTTTCTTGAGGGACATTTTGCTTCTTGAAAAAATAGATCAGTTTCGGATATGGAGATCTATCATAAACATAACAAAGACTCTCCACCAAAACTATTCTATTGACTTTTTTGTTCTTTCCTCACAAGGAATTTTGTGCATTCTCATATGAAAATTACCAAATGAATCAAAAAAAAAAAATAAATAAAAAAAAAAATGGGAGTGTTCTTTTCATTTTATTGTCTCCTTTTGATAATTCATTTTGGTGGGAAACATTGAGCTCTGGCAAATGGAGTTAATCCAAAGCTTCCCAAACGATGAATTCCTTCCAGTAATGGAGAAGAGTAATGTGGTGACAGTAATAGCGGAGAGTAATGGCAGCAAGTAATGACAGACAGTAATGCCGGAGACTAATGGCAGGTAGTAATGGCGGATAGTATTGGCAGTGAATGATGGCGGACTGTAATGGTGGAGCTGAATGGCAGGGAGTTATTACTGAGAGTGATGACGGACAGTAGTGGTGGACAGTAATGGCAGAGAGGAATGGCAGGGAGTAATGGCAGACAGTAATGGCGGTCAGTAATGGCGGATAGTATTGGCAAGGAATAATGTCAGACAGTAAAGGGGGAGTGTAATGGCAGGGAGTATTTACAGAGAGTAATGGCGGATAGTATTGGCAGGTAGTAATGGCGGACAGTAATGGGGGAGCGTAATGGCAGGGAGTAATTCTAGAGAGTAATGGCGGAGAGTAATGGAGGAAAGTGTTGGCAGGGAGTAATAGTGGACAGTAATGGCGGACGGTATTGGCGGAGAGTAAAGGCAGGGAGTATTTGCAGAGAGTAATGGCGGAGAGTAATGGCAGGGAGTAATGGCGGATAGTATTGGCAAAGGGTAATGGCGGAGCGTAATGGCAGAAAGTAATTCCATAGAATAATGGGGGACAGTAATGGCGGAGAGTAATGGCAGGGAGTATTTTCAGAGAGTAATGGCGAAGAGTAATGGCAGGGAGTAATGGCGGATAATATTGGCAGGGAGTAATGGGGGACCTTAAAGGCAGGAAGTAATTCCATAGAGTAATGAGGGAGAGTTATGGAAGGGAGAATTGGCGAATAGTATTGGCAGGGAGTAATGGAGGAGCGTAATGGCAGGGAGTAATTCCATAGAGTAATGGGGGACAATAATGGCAGAGAGTAATGGCAGGGAGTATTTGCAGAGAGTGATGGCAGGGAGTAACGGTGGATAGTATTGGCAGGGAGTAATGGGGGAGCGTAATGGCAAGGAATAAATCCATAGAGTAATGGCGAATAGTATTGGCAGTGAGTAATGGTGGACAGTATTGGCAGAGAGTAATGGCAGGGAGTATTTGCAGAGAGTAATGGCGGAGAGTAATGGCAAGGAGTATTTGCAGAGAGTAATGGTGGAGAGTAATGGCAGGGAGGAATGGCGGATAGTATTGGCAGTGAGTAATGGCGGACAGTAATGGGGGAGCGTAATGGAAGAGATTAAATCCATAGAGTAATGTTGGACAGTAATGGAGGACAGTAATGGTGGACAGTATTGACGGAGAGAAATAGGAGGGAGTATTTGCAGAGAGTAATGGCAGATAGTATTGGCAGAGAGTAATGGCAGACAGTGATGGGGGAGCGTAATGGCTGGGAGTAAATCCAGAGAGTAATGGCGGGCAGTAATGGCAGAGGGTAATGGAGGAAAGTATTGGCAGGGAGTAATGGTGGAAAGTATGGCAGACAGTAATGGCGGACAGTAATGGTGGATAGTATTAGCAGGAAGTAATGGTGGACAGTAATGGCAGAGTGTAAAGGCAGGGAGTAATTGCAGAGACTAATGGCAGACAGTAATGGCGGATATTAATGGCAGGGATAAAGGCGGAGAGTAATGGCAAGGAGTAATGGCGGACAGTAATGGTGGACAGTAATGACTGAGAGTAATGGAAGGCAGTAATGGCATTTAGTATTGGCAGGGAGTAATGGCGGACATTAATGGCGGAACGGATAATCAAGGAGTAATTGCAGAGAGTAATGGCGGACTGTAATAGTAGTGGGGCAGATTACTAAAACAATCTTTCACTTGGTGATACAAGCACCAAATTTGGCACGATTGTGCAGCAGGACCTATTTTTGCAAAAAACTATGATCTCCAACTTCAAAAACAAAATGGCCACTATTTTTCAAGATGGCTGCCTCTGACATGGGTGTACAGTAGAATTTAGTGTAAATACTAATGTCATGATGCTATTTTTATGATCTATTCATGCAAATATATGTATCTAGATAGAGATAGTCCAATTTTGCATTCCCAATATCATATTTGTGTAGTACTGTGATGATATAATGACAATTTTCTGATGAAAAACTACTTGGGTAAACTTACTGATGTGATATCATGTGCTAGCTATCATTCAATAGAGCTATGCAGTACAGACTGAATTGGCTTGCTTGAATTTACCCTTGACCAGTCCTTTTACGCCTTGTATTTGCAGGAACACAGTTGTGTGCACTTCAGTGTGTAGCGGTAGTATTTGCATGGTTCCCGGCATTGACCTGTGCAGCGACATTTCGTCAGCTGCTGGCACGACTGAGCAATGGGTGCACATATCTTTCCCAGCCTTCACCATTCTTATGCTAGACCCAGTTGGCAGGACTTTCAGGCTGTATTTCCCACACTGTTGCCTGACCCCATATACAAGCTGCCTGGAAGGCAGAACGTCTAACATGCTGAGTGAGAGACGCACTGGTTGGTGGAATAGAATCGTAAGATCTCTTCTTTCGAGCGAACAAGTGTAGTCTTGCCTCATCAACCTTGGTCGTGTTGCTGTGCTTGTCGTACTTGGTGACAACAAACTTTTCAAGGATTTTGAGGTCGTAATTTTCTTTTGTAGGTGGATATTGGCTGAGCTTCATGAAAACTGGGCTCACTTCAGGGCAAACATCCTATGTTTGCCATGCCGTTGTCTTGCCTCTACCTTGAAAGGCTGACACCACATCACAGCCAGTGAAGGCATGAAAGAAGCACATACCAATAGCTTTCTCTGGACCAAGACTGTCTACCAGATCGTGAGTAGGGAACCATCTGATGGCCTGACCCTGACCAAATTCAACCCACATAGCCTCTAGACCTGTATCCTGAAGAGTTGCAAACACACTGACTGCGATCACCAGAATATCTGTGTCACATGCTTTGATCAATACAGACTTTTTCTGATGCTTGACCGCATGAAGAGCATGTGTGAATATCTTGGAGTCAGCTTCTTTATGGTTACAAGGACTTAGGCCTTCCAGATTGATGGTCTTGTTTAACATCGCCTGTTCACCCTTGGTCACAACTTCAACATTGTTGGGACACATGTACACAATCTTGACTGCTATGTAGTCAAATAGCTCAGTCTTATTCTCATTGTCTCTGAGGAAGCTCGACCAGATGGGCGGTAACTTGGATTTGTCTGTCACTCTGTGCTGAGTTGCTTTGCCACGCTTTGACCTCGTTTTAGTCTTGAGGCTTGATGTCTTGTATACATCAAAAATGATATATGTTCGCTCATAATTCAATGAATAGTTTTGGATCTTAGGTACTACGTCACGAACAGCGTATTCTTCAAAGGTCTTTGATGTCTTTGGAGACAGCAAGTGGACAAGCGCAGAACCATCATTTATGATAGTGTCACCATCAGGCTGCAGGAAAAGACTGAATCTCATGCTTGTAGAATTCTGAAAGATCATACTCTCATGCTTGGCAGGATATTAACAGCTGTGAGAACAGGTTGCAGTCACTTTTCAGTACCTGCTTCTTCTTGTCACTGGAAGCTACAGCTGCTTGTTGGTGGAATAAGTCAGTTTTGTTCTTTTTGATGGGCTTGTCGAAGGAAGCCTCATCACCTAGACCATTGAAGAAGTCTTTAAAGGCAGCTTCGCCTTTCTCAATGTGACTACGAACAAGCTCTGCAGCACTGGGATGTGCAATGATCAATATGTCCACTGAAAGAAGGTCCTTGGACTCCTCCAGGAAAGGATTGCCAAGGTCCTTCATTGCACCACTCAATTTCTTGACCCTATAAATGAATGACTTCTGAGACTGGATGGTCTGCTCATGATGTCTGATATTCTCATTCCCTGTTTTAGCCTGGGAAGCCTACTTATATTGCTTGACCAGCTGGCTAACCTCTGGTCCAGACACCATCCATCGTCTCAGTGCAGATGGATCCTCAGTAATGCTAATGGCACCACCATCACCTTCGACCACTGCATTAGCCTCTTCATGAACTTGGTCGATGGCTATGCCAGAAAACTCCCTGTGAGTCTTGTGGACCACAAACGTGTCTGTCTGACAGAGACAACACTTTCCCCAGTCATTTTTGGCTCCACTACTCAATGGGTTGTTCGCAGACATCTTGCGTATACAGTTAAAGGCCGAGGGGCTATCCTTTTACGGCCTAACTGTACAAAACATCTAAGCACATTGATGCATGGGATGCAACTAGGTTCAGGCACCTGGTGCCCTACAACTAGTCCGATCGTTCATCCAACGCCATTTAGATCCCGTACCATCTGTACGCATTCCGGGTGACTAAAGCCCCATCACCCTTGGCTCGGCTCTCCCGCGCTGGCACATCCTGTCAATTCAGGCATGGCTATCTAACAACTACACTACAACTAACTACATTTTCTAGTTGAGATGCATATGGGGCTAATTAGATAGCATATGGGAAACTAAAGTATACTACTGTTAGGTTAGTTCGTACTGCAACGATTAGTAATAACTACAACTACAGTTAGTACACTACAAGCCAGCCTTTTACCCTATGCTGAGTTTCACAGTAGTGATGTCACCAGTGTGCCCCGGTTGTGCTTTGACATTACTCTCATAAAAGCCATACAAACATATGTAGCATTTGATTACATCAATGAAATTCATAACCATGGACCTTTAAGCTTTGACAACACAGCTTACAAAAACAGATTTTGGTTAAAAAAAAAAAACATATTTAGAGCCATTTAACAGCCGTCATCTTGAAAAAGGGTGACCTTATTTGAATTCAAAACATACAAATAATTTCAATTTGGTAAAATACATCCAGATTATTGTTCAGAACATTTAGAAATAATGCACATTGGAGTTCCACTTAGCAAATAGCGCTGATAGGAGTTCGCCATGGCGGCCAACTTATAAAGTGGCAGCCATCTTAGATTTTTAGCTGGAGATCGTACTTTTCTTGAAAAGTAGGTCCTGAACGTCAGTTGTGCCAAATTTGGTGCTTGTATCATCAAGTGAAAGATTCTTATGAAAAATTGAGCCAATCTGCCCCACTATAGTTGAGAGTAATGGCAGGGATTAATGGCAGATCCTTCTCTCTGGTTACGGTTCACTTTCCTTTTGCCTACACATACACCGAATAGTTTAGCATATTCTTAACAGACTATCCTTAGTCCTCATAGACCTGTCAACACTGAGATTGCCAAACAATTCTTCCTCATCAAAGGGGTTAGCAACTGCACTGTAATTGTTCAGTTGCTACTATCCTCTTGGTAAGGGTGTAAGAGACTCTTTAGCTATAGTAAGGAGCTCTTTTAGGAGAAGAACACTCCAAAATCAAACCATTTTCTCTAGTCTTGGGTAGTGCCATAGCCTCTGTACCATGGTCTTCCACTATCTTGGGTTAGAGTTCTCTTGCTAAAGTTGAAGTTTAGATTTATATAGTTTATATAGGTGATATTTATTTTATTATTCTTAAAATATTTATTTTTTCCTTGTTTCCTTTCCTCAATGGGCTATTTTCCCTGTTGGACCCCTGGGCTTATAGTATTCTGCTTTTCCAACTGGGGTTATAGCTTAGCAATTAATAATAATAATAATAATAATAATAATAATAATAATAATAATAATAATAATAATAATAATAATAATAATAATAATAATAATAGTAATAGAACTGGCAGTAAGTAATGGTGGACAGTAATGGCAGAGCATGATGGCTGATAATATTGGGAGAGAGTAATGACAGAGAGTAATGGCAGTGAGTAATGGCGGGTATTATGGGCAGGAGGAATGGCAGACAGTAATAGCAGACTGTAATGGCAGGGAGTGATTGCAGAGAGTAATGGTAGATAATAATGGGGGAGAGTAATGGCAGGGGTAAAGGTGCAGGGTAGTGGTAGGTAGTAATTGTGGACAGTAATGTAAGGGAGTAATGGCAGATTGTATTGGCTGCGAGTAATGGTGGACAGTAATGGCGGATCGCAAAGGCAGGGAGTAATTGTAGTGAGTAATGGCGGACAGTAATGGCAGATACTATTGGCAGGGAGAAATAGCGGACAGTAATGACGGAGAGTAAGAGCAGGGAGAAACGGTGGATAGTATTGGCAGGAAGTAATGACGGTGTGTAATGGCAGGGAGTAATTGCAGAGAGTAATGTCAGAAAGCAATGGAGGATAGTATTGGCAGGGAGTAATAACGGACAGTAATGGCAGAGCGTAAAGGCAGGGAGTAATTGTAGAGTGATGGCGGACAGTAATGGCGGATAGTATTGGCTGGGAGAAATGACGGACAGTAACGGTGGAGAGTAAAAACAGGGAGTAACAGTGGATAGTATTGGTAGGAAGTGATGGGGGTGCATAATGACAGAGAATAATGGTAGACAGCAATGGCGGACAGTAATGGCAGGGGCAAAGGCGTAGGCGAATTGCGGACAGTAATGGCAGAGAGTTAGAACAAGGAGTAATGGTGGATAGTATTGGCAGGAAGTAATGGTGGTCCATAATGGCAGAGAGTAATTTCAAAGAGTAATGTCAGACAGCAATGGTGGGGAGTAAGGGCAGAGGTAAAGGTGGAGAGTAATGGCGAGGAGTAATGGCCGACAGTAATGGTGGACAGTAATTGCGGAATGGCAGGCAGTAATGGCGTATAGCATTGGCAAGGAGTAATTGTGGACAGTAATGGCTGAGCGCAATGGCTGGGAATAATTGCAGAGATTAATGACACACAGTAATGGTAAATATTTTTGGCAGGGAATAATGGCTGACAGTAATGACGGACAGTAATGGCGGTAGTAATGCCAGGGAGTAATGGCGGATAGTGTTGGCAGGGAGTAATGGCCGACAGTAATGGTGGACAGTAATGGCTGAGAGTAATGGAAGGCAGTAATGTCGTATAGCATTGACAGGGAGTAATGGCAGACAGTAATGGTGGAGCGTAATGACAGGGAGTAATTGCAAAGATTAATGGCAGACAGTAATTTGCAGAGTAATAGCGAATAGTATTGGCAGGGAATAATGGCGGACAGTAATGACAGAGTAATGGCAGAGAGTAATGGCAGGGATAATGGCGGACAGTAATGGTAGACAGTAATGGCTGAGAGTAATGGAATAATGGCGGACAATAATGACGGAGCGTAATGACAGGGAGTAATTGCAGAGATTAATGACAGACAGTAATTGCAGAGCGTAATGGTTATGAGGAACTGCAGAGAGTAATGGCAGGGGTAAAGGCGGATGGTAATGGCAGGGAGTAATGGCGGCCAGTAATGGTGGACAGTAATGGCGGAGAGTAATGGCAGGCAGTAATGGCATATAGCACTGGCATGGATTAATGGCAGACAGTAATGGTAAAGTGTGATTGCAGAGAGTAATGGCGGACATTAAAGGCGGATAGTAATGGCGGAGCGTAATGGCAGGGAGTAATTGCAGAGGGTAATGGTAGACAGAAATGGCGGAGAGTAATGATGGAGAGTAATGGCAGTGAGTAATGGTGGACAGTAATGGCAGAGCGTAGTGGCAGTGAGTAATTGTAGAGAGTAATGGCGAACACTAATGGGGGAGCGTAACAGCAGGGAGTAATTGCAGAGGGTAATGGTAGACAGTAATGGCGGAGAGTATTGCCGGAGAGTAATGACAGAGAGTAATGGCAGGGAGTAATGGCAGATAGTATTGGTAGTGAGTAATGGTGGACAGTAATGTCAGAGTGTAAGGGCTGGAAGTAATTGTAGAGAGTAATGGCGGACAGTAATAGCAGGGAGTAATGGCGGATAGTATTGGCAGGGTGTAATGGCGGAGCGTAATGCCAGGGAATAATTGCAGACAGTAATGGCAAATAGTAATGGCGGAGAGTAATGGCAGGGAGTAATGGCCGATATCATTGGCGGAGTGTAATGTCAGGGAATAATTGCAGAGAGTAATGAGAGACAGTAAAGGCGGAGAGTAATGGCAGGGGTAACTCCAGGGAGTAATGGCCGATAGTAATGGCGGTTATTAATGATGGACAGTAATGGCGGACAGTAATGGTGGACACTAATGGCGGATAGTAATGGCGGATATTAAATTACAGTAAAGATATTAGTACAGATTTTGATGGTGTCAATAGTCTATTACGTCTGTGATAATTTTTCCTTCTTCAATTTGAGGATATAAAACGGCAGAGAAATGGAATTCTATGAATCAGGGAGGTTCAGCGTACAGTACATGATCGGGGAAGATGTAAACAAACATCTATGTGTTTGTTTACTTATGATTTCCTGTAAATAATCCAATAATTTGATGTTCTAAGATTTTGAATGTTATCAGTTCAAAACTAGAAGTTATTTTATCCGTATTTCTGATGGATTATTTTAAAATAAGTAACGTGAATTCAAATAGTAAATTTGCTTCGTATTTTATTATTATTATTATTATTATTATTATTATTATTATTATTATTATTATTATTATTATTATTATAAACCCATATAATAAATTAAAGTTCTAGCATATGATTATTATTATTATTATTATTATTATTATTATTATTATTATTATTATTATTATTATTATTATCATTATTATTGTTATTATTATTATAAATCCAAATAAAAGATTTGATTTGTAGCGTTTTATCTTCTTCTTCTTCTTCTTCTTCTTCTTCTTCTTCTTCTTCTTCTTCTTCTTCTTCTTCTTCTTCTATTATTTGGAACCTGAATGGAGGACTTAATTAGTGTATTACCTTCTAAAGTTTAACTTACAAAAGCAAATCTAAATTTCTGTACCTGTCTCCAGAAATATATTAATTGGGCGAATATAAAATAAAAAAAGCACTAATAAGGGAAGCATAGATAATGAAAAGTTATTTTTTCGAAATCCAGAACTGATTAATCCCCTTTGATCAGATATTCCCGAAAATATATTTATAAAAAACATTAGATTTTTCCTGAAAGTCAAATTAGAGGAGGATCATGTCTATTGATATATGATATACATAGAAAAGACTAATTGTTTTACTTCATTAGGAAACATAGAAATGTATAGATTCAGACCGCTTTTTTTTTTATTTGATTTTATCACAACCGGACGTATTTGAATTGAAATACTGAACTGTACTAATTATTCTTGAATAAATATGAATCTATAAATGAATCTGAATCTTGGGATATTGACACTTGTAATAAATATGCAAACCATATCTCTACAAAATACCTTTTTTTTTTTTTTTTTTAGATCAAATGATTTAGAAACATAATCATTGAGAAAAGAATTGAAGAATAAATAAATAAAAAATCATAAAAGAACTTTCATGATATAATTCAATAAACAAAATGTTCTTAATTAATGTTTCTACTTAATGCCATTTATCAAAAGATATATGAGTTTTGCAAAAAAAAAAAAAAAAAAAAAAAAAAAAAAAAAAATTACATTTGTTTAAGAACAATGGAGTCCATTAAACGTATAGAGAAAACTTCATGTAACGAAAGTCAAGGAAATTATGAAGTTGATTTTATGATGAGTTCTTGACATTACGAAAATCTTAAAGCTTACACGAAGGTGAAGTTTTGCCAATTTTTTTTTTTTTTAAATAAATATGGTTTATTGATACAATTATTCTCATTTTGTTGTCTTTTCGTGTTGATCATGTACAGCATGTGTATTTCATACATGCTCATACACTTTTTTTTTATCTCTCATTCTCCCCCTCACTGATAATAGACAAACACCAATATGGCAAAATAACTGATAGGTTCTAACAGAGAGGCGAGTTGAATGCAAGTGGGATTTATTCAACAGATTAGGAGCTTCAAGCCTAAACAGGTTTTTCGATTATCAGTGCGGGAGAGAGCGAGAGATAAAAAAAAAAAAGCGATTGCATTGTACTGTATGAACTTGCGTTTGAGACCACCATTATCTTTCAACGAAATAACATGGCTACGTTACTGATTGCTAAATAAATATTGATTCCATATATCACTGTAAAATAAGGGAAATGGAAATACAATTGATATTTGGCACAAATAAAGTTTAAAAACCTTTGGATTTTCCCCTAAGTATTTGAGGCCTTTGAAATATGTAATCACAAATATTATGAAGATAAGATTAATAGAATAGATGAGATTATTGCCTATCTTTTATAATGATTTTATTTTATTTGAAGATCACTAATCTTCAGCCGGGACTAGAATAGAAAATTCAACAAAGATTAAACATTCAAGCTATTGTTCTCTAGTCTTGGGTAATACCATAGCTTCTGTACCATGGTCTTCCACTGTCTTGTAGTAGTGTTCTCTTGCTTGAGGGTACACCTCAGCACACTATTCTAGCTTATTTATCTTCTTCTTCTTTTACAGTTCATATATGAAAGATCATTTATAATGTTGTTATTGTTCTTAATATAAACTATTTCAATTGTTTATTACTTCTCATATATTTTATTTTTTTTCTTATTTCCTATCCCCACTGGGCAATTTTTCCTTGTTGGAGGCCTTGGGCCTATAGCTTCCTACCTTTCCAACAAGGGTTGCAGCTTAGCTCGTTATAACAATAATAAAAAATCCACTCCAGCTTCGATTTTTAGAATCAGTGGAAAGTGAAGAACCGTATGGAGAATTCCACAAACCCTCTACTAAACCACAGTTAAGATATAGTATTAAGATATATTATCAAGATATAGTATTAAGATATAGTTATATATAGCAAGATAGGTACTGTTCCCCAGCCTCAGACAGTAAAATTCTG